>NC_079380.1:21076489-21338989 GCF_021018895.1 Seriola aureovittata | reverse complement strand
CTTTAAAAGTTCGATAACTAGAGGTGTTTCAGTTGACGGGGGCGTCGAAGGACTGTTCCAAACACATTGACACGGGTCACGATGTTCATCACTCCAGACTGAGACCAGAATTTACAAGTGACATTATAATGTGTGCAAATATTTATTTTCCTTTTCCCCGAAACATGTTGGAGGAATGAAAATACTTGAAAATGAAAGTGGCTGTTAACAAAATCCTTATAATAGAAGTGTATAAAATCACATGTAACAACAACAGGACAAAGTGAGTTTCTTTACCACTGTGATTCACTCTTGCTGCTCTCATAGCGTCATTTTATCTAACTACTAACAAACACATTCATCACATCGACTGAAAAAGTCACGATCACAACTTCGCTCCACTGCTCCCAAAGTAGCCAAAAAGAATGTGTTAATACAGGTTTAACAAAACGAGGTAATACCCATGTTGTCACCCAAAGTTACACAGCCCCATGTAAGATTATGTGAACTGTAATAGTCCCCCCACTACATGGGACAGTTGGGTGATTTTCTGTTTTGCTTTTTAAGTTGAAGTTTTGGAAAAGCAACTGATGCAGCGCCACGCCTGGGCCTCAAACGGTCACACGGCCGAAAGGAAAGAGTCAGAGGATTTATGAGAGACTGATCCATAGGTTCTTTCTAGCATTTTCACGATGTTGGACAGAGACGCAAATGACAGTGTGTGGAAATTGATCCACGATTAATCCATGAGTATGAAATCTGCGGCGCAAAGAAATGTTATCCGGGAGTTTTCACAATTGAACAATCTTACATCGTTTTCAGTAGTTCTGAAACTCCGGTTCTGGCTTTCAGAAATCAATGCGAGATGCAAACAGGAACAATCGACTGAATACACAGAAGAGGTTAAATGGCTGAGTGAGAGCTGCATCGTCTGCAGGTGCATTGAGTTTAATCAGTCAGACTTTGACAAACCTATTATGTTCGTGTGCCTTACAATAGCTCACATCACAATCTGGCCCTTTTTCCCTTTTGTCCGTCTGCCTGGTTGGAAGTATTATACCATCTCTCTGTTCTATACGAGACACTGGCACATGTGAACTATTCTCTTCCTCCCTTCCCTCCCCTCCCGTCTCTCCATTACGCTCTCTCTGCAGCCTCGCTGCCACATATCACACATTTTGACAGTATGTGGATGAGGTCCCTCAGGGAGGCAATAGCTCCCCTACTGGGAGATCTTCCGCTAAACTCCTAGCGGGCATTTTTCCTTAACATAACACAATCAATAACTTTTAATATCATCTACTGACAAACAGCGTCACAGGGAAAAGCAGTAGGAGGCTTTAAGACAGACTGAGGCCGAGGCTGCGAGGCGGCAGGCAGGGCAGAGCACGCTGTGGAGTTTGCTCTGCTTTGCCGAGGCCACTGAAGCGAGGTGAGCATTACCTATGACATTTCAACAGCAGCAGGGCCGGGAGACGCTGCCTCGCATCCGGGTTATCTGCAGCTCTGCTCGCCAGAGAGAGCGCACTCACTCAGGGATGGTCGAGGGTCACCGCCCGTGCTTGACCATTTCATCTTTGCAACATCACAAACAGGGCTTTTAGAGATTTATGTGTGTGTGTGTGTGTGTGTGTGTGTGTGTATGTGTGTTTCAGGTGATGATGCACCACCATCCAGTCTCATAACAGGGGGCGGGGCTTGCTCCTGGTAGAACGCTGTAACAGGGAAAGCAATCCTTTCTCTGGTGTAGGCTGATTTATTGTCCAGTGCAGCTTTCATAATGGGAAAGAAAAACGTAGCTTAGCAGAGCGGAGATGAACAAAAAGAAGTTTAAACAGCATTACTTACTTGCAGCTTCTATACAACAAGACATTAATCAAATTCTGTAAGGATAACATTGATCATGTACTATGAGTTATTGTTCCAAATTAAAGCTGGATCTGAGGAGATGCCATTAAATCAAGGATGACAACACCAAGTCGCTCTAAGTTGTAGAGAGTTATGTAAAACCCATAATCAGTCTGGGCCACTGCTGAACAACACAAGGTGCGCTGCTCTTCCAACTGCACAGTATTACACTCTATTACAGTACAAACGAAGTACAAACGAAGTACAAACGAAGTACAAATTACAGTATAAACTGAGTACAAATGAAGAACGTGTTCTGCAGTCTCTCAACTCCACAGTTAAAACCCTCTGACACTCTGCATTGCGAGTCCTCCAGGCATCAGCACACAAGTGTTTCCTGTCGATCGCGACTGCGCAAAGAGGCTGACTTGTAGCGTGCACACACACACACACACACACACACACACACACACACACACACACACACACACACACACACACACAAACAAATCATTCACCGGCTTCAACGACACACACCTCTCGGATGAGACCACAAAACAACGAGTCAGCTGAAGTCGATCGCAGGGCTGCTCACATATACAGATACACATCTATCGAGGACGGTCACTAACAATTATTTTCATTATTGATTCATCTCTATCTTTACAATTAATCCATTATGGGTTTGGCCCGGAGGGCAGACATGGAGGTAGAGAAGTGAAGCAAACACGCTGCGTGAGGAGAGAGAGACACGGGTTCATTCTGATGTTCTGAAAACAACAATTAGTTATTGATGTTTGGCCGACTGATTTGACTGGGAGTCATAAATCTGAAGACACAAACATGATACACACATTTCTTTTGACTGTTTACCCTTTCCGAGGATATCTCACTCTCTCTCTCTCTCTCTCTGATGTCGAAGCAAATAAACCTCAATAAACCCACTTAGAGATCATAGAGAAAAAGAAAAAAAAAGACTTTACTTAGAACTCCAGAACTTGCCTGAGAATCATCGTGTTTTTAGGTTTTTCTTCAGTATCAGTGGAATCACTGTACATGCATGGGTACACTGCGACTGGGGACTGCTAATAGCTTATTCAGCATACTTTTAATGGTGCTAATTTGCCAAAATATAAACAAATATAAGCTTAAAAAATATAGTTTCTGTTGACAAGGAGGAGGAGGAGGAGGAGGGCGGAGCGTGCGTTATTTTATTTATTTTATTTTATTTATTATTTTATTTATGAGAAGCTGGACATTCTTCCATGAACTTAATTAATAAACTTCAAAAAATACTTGTCAATTAAATTCCTGTTGCTCAACTTGTTGTCTCTGCATTAGATCTGTCTGACAGCACCTGGAGCCTCCTCACAGCAGCATCTGAGGATGTGCCAGAAAACAACAGATGCCACCAAAGCAAATGTTGGAAGGGCAGCGCTCGGCTAATGATTGGATCTGCAGGCCGCTTTCCAGGTGACTTATGTTACTGCTCCGCTGCTGGAGACAAGGATGAGTGAAGCTGTATTGATCTGCTGTTTTGCAACCCAATCGATGCCACCACACAGATCTTGGCTGTGTTTTCAGGTTCAGCTAAAAAAAAAAAAGAAACACGTGATCCTGCAGCTCAGATTCAATTAATATTAACTGATAGCATTGCTCTGCGATAAATAACCACCTCGTATGATTGTGCTGCCGAATCTTACAAGTTTATTCAATTACGAGATAATTGAACATCAGCGGAGCCCGGGTTGAATAGTATGATTGGATTCATCACAAAAGAGAAAGGTGCCGGGGTGAGTTCGCCGTGACTGAAAAGTTTCTACCAATAAGACCGAGTTATTGAATTAAGGAGATATGCTCACACGTCTCTGTGTGATTTTGCATATGGTGACAAAACACAATAGACATCAGAAGTCATTGCGTTTCCAGAGGAAACACACAGCTACACTCTTTCTATCCTCTACTCCACGTCCCTAGAAAACAACTACCACACAACATTTCCTCTCTTCTCCTCGTCTCCCCGTTTCTTTTCTCTCGTCCTCTTCTTCATCAAAAGCCTCCTAACTCCCCGGCTCTTGAATTTGCTCTAATTTAGAAAGACACAGTTGAAGGAAAAAAGGAAATAAATAAATAAATAAATAAATAACTTCCTTTGACTTCGGTTTAAAAAAATAAATAAATAAAAAATTTAAAAGAAGAATGATGTCAATTATGAATATTCTCCCAAAATAAGCACAAACTGGCCTATTCAGCAGAAGAATGCAACACCTGACTGAAAAGAGAAGTATTGGTAGACACACATACCCAAGAGGTGCTCATTTAACTCACTGTTACGCTTCAATACAGAAAATCTGCCGTTAATTATATTCTGTACATCAGCAGGGAGCAGAGAGGTGATCCCAAAATATTTCATAACTATATTTCACACATCAGCGATTGTGGCCTCAGTATATTATTCCACCAGATTTGTGCGTTGGGTATGAATGATGACACAGAGTCTAAATAAGAGTCTGCTGTTAATTGGATTTGGGGGAGAAAAAAATGAATGAAAAGCCACGCTGCACTTAATTAATGGCACTGAGTGGTGGTGATATAATGAGGGGCCAAAATCCCAATTAGGTTAGGTACACAGGGGTTGGAGATAAAGCTTCTTTTTTTTAAAACTCATGAGACATTATTATTCTAATATGTCCTCATTTTGGGCATTATTCCAGCCTCTGCTTTTCTAAACAGTTTATGTAAAAGCAGGAAGCTTGCTGGACTAATAATTAGTAACTGTGAGAATAAATGCTCTTTTTTTTTTTTTTTTCCTTTTCAAAAGACGGTGGGGCGGTGTCGTTAATGAGATTCACCATCAGTGCTAATTCATATATATGGTAATGTTTTATGACGTAAGGCGATAGTAGGCAGTATCTGCAGCGTCAGCATTAACCGAGGCAGCTGTGTGACTTTCAGCTAACGACAGAAGGCCGAGGCTGAGGCGCTTCATTACTGAGCTGCACTGTCGCTCTGCTGCTGCTGCTGCTGCTGCTGCTGCTGCTGCTGCTGCTGCTGCTGCTGGCTTCAAGTAATAGCAGCAACTGTGTAATGGCAGCATTTGTAGTGTGCTCACACAGTGTGCGCACAGTCCGTCATCCGGCCCACACCCCTCCCCTCCCCCCAACAACCACCTTCTCCAAATACACAAAAAACAATAACATCAACATGAAAAAATGTAGTTTCTCATTCTCGCTCCTCTGCACAGAGGGTCAGTCTCTTAAACGTCACGGCTGATTAATAGTGCATGGGCAGAGACGAAGAGGGAGGGAGAGGAGGGAGAGGAGGGAGAGAGGAAGAGAGGGAGTTAGGCGGTAAGGAAAAAGAGACTGTGAACAACTTATGAGCAATTTAACTAAAGAAAACAACAAAAAAAACTCAGCACTAAGGTGTGATGAAATGAACGCAGGAGGAAACGATGGAGTGTGCTGATATGATAATGGCCTCTCATGGGCCCTTGTGGCAAATGCATTTGCTCTGTGTAAGTTGGTTCCTGGAACAGAGAGAGAATTATGTCTTCTTTTATGTTATCACAAAAGACATAGGCTTCTGTCTCTCCCCCTCATAAGCTACTGACACACACACACACACACACACACACACACACACACACACACACACACACAAACCCGTCCGAGTGGTCACACACTTGAGTGGAAAAAAATCTCATTCAACAAATCCTTTAATTGCCTGATCAATGCCTGTAGAGCCATGCAAATGAAGCCGATAGTCAATAGGGGCTGGGTCAGGTTGAACGTCCACGCACTGACGCATGCCATTGATCAAAGTGCACACTGTGCTAAAAACCCAGGATTAAACCATTCGTCTGTAGGCTCCACCTTGAACCATTATCCTGACCCTCAAGCAAACCTGGCGTGAGATACAAAGCAAGAAGGAAGTTTCAGACCATCCATCACTGAGCTTTAGGAGAGGCGCGCACGTAGGGAGGCTGCAGACGCACAAACACGCACAGGTGAGATAAGGCGGGTTGTTTCGGCCGCTCTCTATAGGGACAACGCGGGAAAACTAAGAACAGCTCAGGCTGCAGAGAGGCCTCATGCATCAATACTGTCTTACCTTGTGTTTTGCCAGCCAAAGTCTCATCCCAGCGTCTCAGAAGTAGCATGATGGTGCGGCCTGGGACTCCTCTCTCCCTCTCATAGCCTCAGACTGAGGGAGGCTGAACTGCAACCAGCGTGAGAGAAAAGACACCATGATTATTGATCGTTAGCAGCTACTGCATCTTTAAAAATATTTTCATTTGTATGGGTTTTTTTTTTTGGTCATAACAGAGAGTGAACCTTTTCCACCGTCCACATGTTGCCCTGTTCAGACCTGGCATTAACATCCGTCTCAGGTGATCTGATCACCAGTGGACAGCTCTAAGCACAGGTGTAAACGCACCTAAGACGTATTGAGGACGCGCTTCAGATCCGATCACTCAGACCACATTCGGAGGTGGCCTGGGCCGCATGTGGCCACAATCTTTTAGCAGTGTGAACATGAATCTGAATGACTGGATGTCAGTGTTAAAGGTCCCATATTTTAATCGTTTCCTGTGTTTTAGTGTTGATCCATAAAAAGATATATTTGTGGTTTTAAGAATCAAAAACGATCTCAGTGTAGTTTTACATCTCCTCTCTCAGGCTTCTCTACGGAGCTCTAGTAACAACAGGTCGGTGAGCCAATCAGAGGAGAGCCTCTTCTGATTGGCTGACTGTTTTCTGAGTGATGAAAGAAAAATATAGCAGATTTCAGGTAAAACACTCTGAGAAACCAAATCCTGGGAGGTTGGATGGTGGGTCCGGTGGGCGGGGTTTTGGGCATGACTAAGAGCGGTGACTGCTTTGTTGTGACATCACAAAGTTACAGGAAGTCCTGACGGCTGGTTTTAAGGCTCAGTGTCTGAATGCAGGCTGTGTGCATTTCTCTGTGGACTGAGGCTTTGATACTTTCACAGTATTAATATAGAACCTACACCTGCTTTATAATCAAACAACACACAGACATTTACCTTTAGACTATATGGAGCTTCAATACCAGGTCTGAACAGGGAATATGAAGTCAAATTTAGAGGCATTCTTTTCTGACTAATAACCTGGAATAAAACCAACCATGAGTTTTATTAACTCATGGAAGTAAACTAGTCCTTTATCATTTTCAGGCGTCACTCCACCAGCAGGTTTGTTTGCTCCAACCAGCCGCACTTTATCAAATCCACATGTTTTAGGCTTCATGATTAATTGAATTACACATCTCTACCACCTCATTAGGTGTGTAGGATTTGCAAATACAGATGTTCATGAATGGAGAGCTGGGATTAAAAAATTAGGTGACGCTCCTGAGCATTTATCTCTTTTCCACATCGTAATCCTTTCAGTATTGATTGCGAACGAGGAAGGTTTTTTTTTTTTTTGGGGGGGGGGGGTTGTTTCTTTTTTTGGCACAGGGAAACTCACAGCAGTTTTAGGTAAAATCCTCGACGGGTCAAGAGGGTAAAGCAGCAATTTCGAGGTAATTGTACTCCACAGGAGCAGCTTCACTTCTGTTCCTCCGAAGAGATGTTTGGCGTTGCTTGTTTTTCTGACGTCTGCCAGTCTGTTATTGCAAAGGGAACAGGGAGGACAGAAGGTTAGAAGGAGGTCACAGGCACTTAGACTCTAATAAAAGCACACTGCGCTTCGGCACAGTGTGCAACCCATGACCCGCTCCCCTTAGAATTAATAAGGTAAGATTAAATGAAGGGGAATTTAAAATGCACAACTCAGTGGTGAAAATGGTTATCTGAATACAGCTTTCTGTGTTATTGTTTACAATCCTAATCCACTGTGAAGCCCATTTCTGCACCATAAAAAAAACAAAACAATGTGTCTCTATCCTTAATCTGTTTAAATCCATCTCACAACTCTCTTTAGTAAACTGTGCGCGTGCATGTGTGTGTGTGTGCAGGGATAAAACAGTCTGATTTGAGGCGAATCCAGCCCAATATAATAAATAATATATTTTTTCCAAATGTACTGTAATACTAAATTGTCTCTGCCTTCATCCCCAACAACCCCTACCCCACCCCCCCAACTACAGTACGTACTAGATCAGAAGAATAACAAATAGCTTCTATTAATCCTGATTATACATAACTCATATATCATGAACACCCCCCCCCCCCACCACATGAGTCCATATGAGGGCCTAAACTGAAGGGGGTGGGGCTTGGGCCATACTTTAGGTAAATGAATGATTAATTGAAATATGTTGATGAATAATAAACCAGTTTCTGCGGGGTAACAGATTGTACTCTTCATATTTAATAGAGTTGTGGGCCTCACACAAACTCACAAAACATGGACGGACACAGACACACAAACACACACACACACACATACACAGCAACATGTAAACGACAGACAAACACAGCCATCACATGTAGGCTGCGCTCGCCGCTTCACGGTCGACACATGAAACAGGAGGGTTGAACGTACAGCAGATTAAAACATCAAAGAAGGCCTACGCTGCTCACTTGAAACGCCCAGGCTCTTTTAGCTTGTTTCTTAGCTTAGACTAATCCCACAAAGGGCCCTAAATGTTGCCTCTCTGTACACACTGTGTACTCCCCATCTCCTCTCATGGACGGCGTCTGTGTCGATACAAGTCCTCTTAATCAGCTGCGATGAATTATTGAGCAGCCTTTTTATATCAGATCATGACCCGTATTCTGCTCGCTTGAAGTGAATGTGCTGCCAATAAAAATCGAGATTTTTTTTTTTTTAAAGTCGTCCCACATAAGCTTCCTGCTCGCTCTCTAATGGTTGAACAGGATTCACACACACACACACACACACTGCAGAACGTTACGAGCTTTAGATGGAGCTCCGCAGACTGATACACTCATTTAACGAGATGATGGACGAGCTGCTCGTGCGGCGTCACACATAATGTGAACGTGAGGTGTAAAAGTTTGAGCTGAAGCCGCCACACTGTGGATTTCAGCGGCTCACATCATATTCGCCTGTTTTTTCTCAACACACACACCGAGGCGCGGCGATGCTGGAGAACACAGCAGTCCCTAGACGGCACAGAAGTGGAAGTTAGTTGAAGATAAAAATGTCTGATAGAGTGTTATTGCTTGCTTTCATTAATGCAGCGCTCAGAGCCAGACACAGGAGTTGTATTGTTGTCTCATTAGAGAGCACATGGGGAGAAAGGGAGACAGAGAGAGAATCAGGAGGAAGAGGGGATAGGATTATGAATCTCTTTAGCCCCTGCTGTCTCCTCTCCTGGCCTGTTTATCAATGACGACTGCAAACACTGTGCCCATGAAATCTCTTAAGCTCTGTTTGGAGACTTTTGGCAGACTTCTTTTTCCACGTAAGCTTCTGGCATCAAACTGTTTCAGACACTAAAAATTGACACAACGCTTATAATATATAATTAGTGCTACATATAAATAAAATCTGCTGGCAATTTACACACAAACATTATCGATCTCAGATTGAAGGTGCACTTTAAATTTAGCATCACACTAAAAAACAAACCGGGTAACACATTAACTGCATTGTGACATTTGGCAGGTACATTCATCAATACACCGAATACGATTCTGCTTTCCAAGGTGACTCTGTCATAACACCTGCGATTCATTTGGAAAAAGCTTAAAAAATCATCATCACAAATGTAATCCAGCGTTTGACAAAGAAGCTGCGTGTGTCGCCATGATCGCCAACAAATCACCTCTGTATTTGCATGGAAGTGATGCTCAGCTGTATCCATCTTCCAAACTGTTCATTTGGACAGTGATTGCTCACTCTACCACCCAGCTATGCTCTGAAGGACCGCTGAAACCGCTGTCAGCGTCCTCTGCATAGCGCTAGTCAAATCAGCTGTATAACCGCAGCTTCCCATCTGAGCGGGACATAACGTTCACATCATTGTCCATTTTCCTGCTGCCTCCCTCCACCACATGGTCAAGACAATGATATAAGTGTGTTTCGTCTGTTCATAAAAACTGACAAGTGCTATTTTTGTGGTGATTACAGTAAAAAGACAGCGGCGAGCCATGTGTCAGGAGGCAGAGTTTGCACCCGAGACATCCATTTTGCAGCGTGGCAGCTGTGACAGCTTTGACAGACTACCTGGGCTTAAGTGCCCATCTGTAGATAGGCTACAGGGGTCACATGTGTGCCAAGAGCACCGAGCAGAATGGGTAATGGCTCCTGGGTTATGAGACCAGGTCTCAGGTGGATTTCGCAGGTATGGAGCCGTAACCTTGACCGCGTGGCGTGCGCACACACGCGTAGACACACACGGTATAAATTCAAACTGCTGTCAGCCAAATGATAGGAAAGTTAATCAGAGAAAAGGGGTCAATCGCTGCAGGACCTACAATGGATAGATGGACAAAGTGACTGCATGTGTGTGTGTGTGAGAGAGAGAGGGGGGGGGAGAGAGAGAGAGAGAGAGAGAGAGAGAGAGAGAGAGAGAGAGAGAGAGAGAGTGAGTGGGTGTGAATGTGAATTTTGCTGCAGACTCAAATTTTCATTCCCACACACTCCACAAGGAGATGAGATACACTGCCAGTCTCTAGCTTTGGAATAACAGCAGATAAAAATAATTACACTGAGAAAAGGGCAATGTAGTCTGCCTCTTCATGTAGATTACTTTATTGATCTACATATATATTCCTCTCACACACACACTCTCTCTCTCTCTCTCTGTCTCTGCCACTTTAAATAAGAGTGTGGAGCAGCACTGAGCAGATGATTTGATAGGCAGAAGTGGCCACTCCATCGAGCGGACAGAGGACTAGAGTACAAAACTATAAGGATGAAGAAGTATGGAGATTCATTTTAACATGTGAAGTAAATTATCAGACACTCACTGCATGAACAGATCTGAGCGTATGTATGTGATTTTATTTCACATGCATAAAATGTGTCAGAGAATTAAAAGCTCATGGGGGGGGGGCGACTACAAAAGGATAAATGGTGGTGATGTGTGAGGGAAATTACAGATCTCTGATAATCCGTCAATATCCATTTAAATTCTGACTAACCCTACACACACACACACACACACACACACGACAGGTCTGCACGCCCACACCCACACCCACACACACAGGCATATAAATACTTGGTTAATGACCAAAAATATTAAAAGTGAATATCTGCATCAATAATAATCATCATCCAAAACATGCAACAGCAACAGCATGTGTGGATTCAAACCGTACTCACCTATTTAACCCTTAACACTGAGAAATATTAAATTTAATCGATTTTGAAGGCTGGAGAAATTGTGAGAATCATGGCTATTACATCAACTAATAGACAAAGATGTTGCTTGAGTCTTTAATCCGCGTTAGTGAAATCCCATTAAGATTCAATAGTTGAAAAAGAAATATTGAAATCAGCTTCAGTCCCATTACAAAAAAAAATGTCAGAAAAAAATAGTGTCCCGAATTTAGAAGAGTTTTTGATAATTGTTAATTATTTTTTTCATTTGGAATCAAATCCAGGATTTAAAGGGTAATTCCACAGGAAAACGGCTATATCCAGAGTGCCTTTATCAGGGTGACGCTTGCTCAAAAGTCCCACTTCCCATTATCTTCATGTAATGAAGAGGAGAGGCATTAAATCTCCTTCAGGAAAAAAAAAAAAGTGGAAATATAAAAGATGGCATGAACAAGGAAATGAGTTGTGTGGTTTGCTTCACTTTGCTATGCATCTGTCTATTGCTGTGCCTCTCTGTAGCTTTCACACACACACACACACATACACACACACACACACACACACACACACACACACACACACACACACACACACACACACACCAAATTATTCAGTTACTTTGCAGTCAGCTTAATACTTCCGAGCCAAACCTGTCTCTTCTCTGTTTTTTTTAAATTCGTAAGAATATTCATGAATAATCTGCCGCCTGTATTTCAATAAATGGAAGTAGTCAAGCTGATGAATTGCAAAAAAAATAAGAAATAAAAAAAATCACGTCACCAAAATGGGAAAATAAATAGCAACTCCTCTCTGATGCAGGCAAGTCAATGACGTGTGAGTGGTAGGAAAAGAAATTATCTTAGACGACAAATGAAAAAAAAAAACAAAAAAAAAAACATGGAACAACAAATAAATCAATATGTGGATCAATTCAGCAGAGGGGGTGAGAGTGGAAGTGATGGAAGAAAATCAGAAGTGGAAAGAGGTGATTAAAGAGATGAAAGCTTGTAGCAAAGTGAAAATTATGGTGGAGGGAGAGAAAAAAAAAAAAAAAAAAAGGGAAAAAAAATCCTCTGGATGATGAAGCCAGTTTTTGTTTTTTGTTTTTCCTAGTCCATTCTCTTTGAGTGCTTGTGTGTGTCTGTCTGCGGGAATGAGAGTCAGTTCAGAAAGATACGAGACAGAGAGAGAGAGAGAGAGAGAGAGAGAGAGAGGGGAGAGAGAGAGGAGAGAGGAAACGAGGGCAGAGGAAAAAGGAGGAGGCAGAGGAGAGTATAAACACAGATGATACCCCGACAGACTGGACAGTGCACTGTTGCTCATGAATCAGGCCTTTGCTCAGTTTGACCTTCACCTGATGAACATGGAGCGAGGGAACTTAAACGCACCTCAGTTTGCTAATCGTGTACATTTCCTCTGCAGAACGGATGTGGCGTTTTTTTGACGTCTCTGAATGTGCATGACAGAAAACAAAAGGACGCGTGAGGAGGAGGAAGAGGAGGAGGAGGAGGAGGAGGAGAAGGGTGGTGGTGGTGTGAGATAAAGGGGCATTTCAGACATTTTAATGAAAGAAAAAGACTTTTGTGCAACAACACAGAAATGACACGGCTTTCAAAACGTGGTTCGGTGATGACGGCTGGAGAAGGTGCTTGCTCGATGAGTCACTGTGGCCTCGGTGGAGGAGAACAAAAAGAAAAAACAAGTCAGAAAACACAGATTTGAGGATGCATGGGGAGCGTGACGTGACGATGACATGGCATGAGGCAACAATCAGCTGAGAGCCGGATGGGAGGGGAGCCAGAGCTAGATTGTAGGCCGGGTGAGCGTGTTTGTGTGTGTGTGTGTGTGTGTGTGTGTGTGTGTGTGTGTGCGTGTCAAGGTGTGTACCCCACACAAAACACCTTGCATACACAGAAAAGGAACAAAGACTTTGAGACAGACACTAAACACTAAATAGACCTACCTATGGTTAGATTTAAGAATCGCCCAAAAAAGATGCATAGGATGGTGGGAGGAAAAAAGAGAAGGGGGGAAAATAGGAAAAGGTACAACAGTGAAAAAGGCATAAATAGAAAATACAAGCAAGCCAATTAAAATGTCTCTATTAAAGCTTTTTAAAAGGAAATTAAAACAGTGGTGGAGTCAAAAAAGTAGCCAAAGTTACAGGGTGGACAGTGAGTGGAGTGGTGGGGAGGAGGAGGAGGAGGAGGAGGAGGAAGAGGAGGAGGAGGGAGGCGGAGAAGGGAGGAGGGAGCGTGGGCTGCACAGGGATAGAAAGGGCTGGAAGTGATAGCAGTGGAAAGGGAAGGAGGAATGAATGAAGGGGGGAAAAAAAAGAGGATAAAGGGGGGCAAAAAAAAAATCCCCCTCCTCTTTTCTCTTTCTCTTTTTCTCTGTCTCTCTGCCTCTCTCTCTCCCTCCTTGTCTGGCTCATAAATAGAAGAAATTGTTGACCAGGTAAATGGCGAAATAGATGAGAAGACAGAGGACCGAGAGAGCAAGCAAATGAAAAGGTAAAGCACCTCCCAGCAGCGCGATGAGGAAAAAAAAGAACAAAAAACGAAAGATAAAAGCAAATACTCCAGTGGCCTCCGTTGTCTCCAGTCTATATGTGGAAGGGGGGATTGGCTGTTGCCAGTTGTTCCCCTTCCCCGGCTGCCTTCTGCTTTCTTCTGTCTCTCCTCCCAAAAAAGACTTCCCATCCAGATGACAAAAGCCACAGATGTCCTCTCCTCTCTCCCTCTCTCTCTCTCTCTTTCTCTCTCTCTCAACTCTGGTCTGATATCACGTGCCACTCACACAGGTTAGACATTGTTGCAGCAGCAATGCACAGTATCATCAATATTGCTCAGTGGGAGAAGAAAAAAAAAAAGGCATTGGGGCTGCTGCTAGTCAAGCACTGCCTGCCTCATGAGGAAGGATACTGAGCTGGAATTGCTCTGTCTCCCCTCTCCCGCCCTTCCCTGCGAAAAGATGGGAGGAAGGGAGGTGGGCCCACTCTCTGCATTAGTATTCATTGAAAGAGTGTGAGTGAGAGAGAGAGAGAGAGAGAGAGAGAGAGGCAGAGAGAGAGAGAGAGGAGGAGGAGGAGAGGGGTGCCTTCCAACAAATGTCGAGGAACCAAACCGGTGTGCGAAACTGATAAGAGACTGGCTCCCCCTAGAGTCAATTATCAATACACAAGCTGGAATAACTGGAAACACTGGGAGTAAAGTGATGGTCCGTGAAGGCTAACGACCTGTGACCTGCCTTCAGGGCATCCCAGCGCCTGCTGTTTGAACGTCGGAGGACAGATTCACCGCTTCGGTTTTTTAGCAGCGTGTCACTCCAGCAGCATCACTGTGATCACCGTGATCTATTTGCAGAGTGAGTCCACGTTCAAACTTCACAGGTCAGATGTAAAAAAGGCAGGAGTTCTGCTTTGCTCTGACATCAGTGTTCCTCATCTCTGTGTGAAGACGCAGTGTCGTCTTTTTTTTTTCACGCCACACGCTCCCCCTGATGCATAAATTTATTTTATTTTTTTTAAATCAGACAAAAGCATTAAAGGACTTTCCGTTCACATCCATTACGTTGTGAAGCGAACTGATCCTTTTCTCTGCATTTTGCCCTAAGCCAAACTCAGTGTTGCTATGGTGACAGATGACCGCTCCAAAGTGTCCAAATCAAAGCAAGTACTGCACACAAAGATAGGTTGGTCAAAAGCACCCTTCAAAAGGCAAAGACTGCAGTGTGTCTCCACACGAGCCTAGTCTCTCTCTGTTTCTGCTTTCTGGACTGACATGTGCCAAATGACCACGTTTACTGGAATCATTACATTTCACTTAGTATGCAACCAAGACAGGACACTGCACTGTGTACAATAGGCTTTAAAGAGTCTTACACTAAAAGGAGTGTGGGGTAAACTATGCTGTTTTTTGGGATTTTTTTCCTCATCCGGGAATAAGTTGTTGTCAATTTATTCCCACAACCAACACTGCAGTGCATGTACGGTTTTGTTCTATCTATAATAAAGTTGTTATTTATAGTAAAAGGAAGAAAGAGACAGAGGGAGGCAGAGAGATGCTGACAGATCCTGAAAGAAAATATGATTACAAATCCCTACAGTCCCCTCAGTCTCCTCTGCTGACCCGTTTATCAGACAGTGATTACTTAACTCACAATTCAACTGCAGTCCAGTCTTATTTATAATGACAAGTGGGGATGTGTAAGACTGAGGAGCAAAACATTTTAAGCAAATTTTGCTTAATTTTTTGAATAAATGCATGAGGACTTTATGAAATTACCTCACAGTGAATTTGAAGGCGTAGTCCGTGTGAATGAGGAGAGACAGTTACTGCAGCTTTAGTTTCTCTTGGCTCATGGTGGAAGGGCCCATCACAGCGGGAAGCACCACACTGGGCCTGTGACATGTTTAACAGCCTCTGCTCGAGCTTTCGCTGACTCTTAGACATCTGTAAAACAAAACAAAAAAATGAGGGACAAGGTGATAAAAGACACAGTCAACATTATCTTCACCCTGTGTTCATGCTATTTTCCTAATTACTGTGACCTCTAGTACAGCCACTGCCCTCTGCTTCAGGATAGCAAGTCGGGCTCAGCACCTTTAAACGCTTTAGCAGTAAGTGAAGAGAGATGGAGAACATCAGCTGTTTCCTTCTTTATGTATTTACATTCAGAGCTGAGGAAGGAACAGCTGATCCGGTCAACGCCAGATGGCAAACACACACTAAAAAAGTGAACGTAGGCTGTAGGTTGCATATTACAACGTTACACTGCGCAATTACACATTCATTTACAGACTAACTCTGTATATATTTAGATTAATTCACATTACCTCAAAACTGTTGCAGGGAAATGTTAGGAAGAAGTTATCTCTTGTGTCTTATTAGTGTGACACACCGCCGCCTCGTGGTCGAAGCGCCAGATCGACTGTGCGGTGTTGGACTGATCGTGCCTGGCTCGATTCATCCGCCGAGCAATCACAACAACTCTCAGACATGGCAACGCTGTCGTCGCCTTTACGAGTCTGTCGAGGGATATTGAGAGAGCTACGTGCCATCCAGGGACCGAGTTACAAAAAGTCTCTGGCCTACAACTATGTTCTGGACCAGTTTCGTAAAAATAAGGCGAGTTTCTCACCAACTGTGTTTCGGCTAATGTTAGCTAACTCGGCTAGCTGCCATCACAAACTGCACGGCTAACGTTAGCTAATCCGATATCTCTTGAATCATAACGTTGCGCTTTTGCTTGTAATGTGAAAATAATTTTTGCGCTCCAGCCTTTCACAAAACGTAGGATTAGAGCCTGACACTGGAGTCTTGTTTTTGACAACTGTGTAATACTTAAAAGTAAGAGTTCAACGCAAGGTGACTGTTCGGCAGAAGGACACGTTAACATTAGCCAGAAGCTAATGAGCCTCAGCACAGGTCAGTGTTAAGGCGCAGGTGTTCAACTGCCCTCTCAGTCTAATGGTTAATTAACTCTATAGGTGTGCGCCCGAACCGGAGTGTGTTTAAATCATCGTCGATATGCGTTAATATGCAAATTTAATAAATTCACGGCATCATTCACTCTGATCATCTATCCGCAATATGTTTCATCTAACATAAAAAAGTTTAGAAAGTTTCAATGAATGAAACAAGTTATCAAGGAATTCGTATCCATCCGCCGCGGTAAATAGATACTTAAATAGCTAATGGAACAAACTCTAGACATTCATTAGAAGTCCTGCATGATGAGGTTCATCTTCACAACAACAAAAGCACTGCAGAACATTTATTATTATTATTATTATTATTATTATTATTATTTTCAATTAGCTTATCAATTTGACACAGAAATCCTTCAACAGCCCTAAATTCAGCTACATATGTATTATAGCTACATGTTTATAATGAGTATAACTGATAGTCCTTGAAACTTGCACCGTTAATAAGCATCATGGCCACTTAAGTGCTTGTGATTCCTTATGTTTTTCTGTTTACCCAATACACAGCTGCCTGTTGAAATAAAGGGTTGGGGGTTTTAAACATGTAGGCTTAAAGCTTGTATTACTTATGCTTGGGAGAACATGGCGTACCAGGGCGGTTGAATGCATGTGTAGTCAGTGAAGCAAAACAGCTAAGAGGAACTCTTGCTTGTCAGTTGTCAGTGTGTATTTGTCCCAGCTTTGACCCAAAGGCATTATTGAGTATATGTGAAGCTCTGTAGAGACTGGACCAAATGCTTATTGTCCGTGTAGCTTTAACAGTAGATGAAGAGAAAACTATGGCACATCTGTTTATGTTGTTCTCTGTCACTGGAGCTCCATGTTTCCCACCAGCTAGACCTTAAGGATTTTATTTTCTAATGTTCATTTCTTTCATTTTTCTCTGTGGTGACTGATTTAATAAACAAAGCAAGAAAAGAAAGTGACTAATACTGTGTAAACGAACTGACTATTCGGCAGCCAACAGCGGTGTTATAATATTTTCTGTCTTTTCCCCGCTCACAGGTAACAGGAGAAAGGTACTGCCGTGCCCAGCAGGAGGCACACCATGACTCACACACATACCTGTGTTTGTTGGCAGCTACCAGGAACCACCTGGCCCTGCACAACCTTTACCATGGCAAGGGAGAGCGCAGCCCAGAAGAAGTGGCAGGCCTAGTGGGGCTCAGATTGCCCACTCAGCCAGGAGGTAAAGGCTGGGAGAAGTGAGGGACGAGGGAGGGTACAACATCTTGAACCTCTCCAGAAATGACTTTTCTGTGGCTGATTCATCATACAATTCACCTCATGCAAAGAAAACTGCAAAGGGATAAAGATTTGATGGGAGTCTGGCAGACTGGAGCCTGTGCCACCATGGACTGCTTTGAGGGAGCACCTGTTGTGTTGTTCTACACCTGTTCAAGGGGGGAGGGTATGATTATAATCTAATCGGAGTGTATTTGAAGCAACTGTGAAAGTATTATAATTAAAAATCTGTTGTCGAGCTGTAAATGTACTCTACCCTTCAGCTTATCCACACCTGCTCTTATTTCTGTTTCCTAACTGTTGAAGCATCTTTTGAAAACCAAAAGAAATCATTAAAAAAAAAACTGAGTACAATTTTACTTTGGATTCATTTGTCCCTAAAGTATGAATCACTGTTAGTTTGTTTTGTTTTTTTAAGAACTTAAATTCACATATCACATTAAATAAAACATCCTGCTTGTGTATTGATTAAACAGATAATTAAATTAATCTATTACTACATTTACATGCCTTTAAGGGGCCAGGTAAAAGTAAATATGACATCACACCATCCATCAGGGGGATAGAATCACTGAGAATATTTAGTTATTTTTGAATGTGAAATTCAAGTCACAGTTGATTCTTTACAGCTTTTCCTCTTAAACTTGTCGTCCACTGAGGCATTAACTTCTGGCTACAACATGTCATTAAGTTAAATAGCAGTGGCCATTAGGTCATTATTAGCTATTAACAGTGGCTGGTGAAGCGATGTTTCGAGGCAACGTACGGCAGTTTACAGAAGAGACTGTTGTTGCCTTGTGCATCACTGGCAGATGCTGCAACATTATGTAATGGGACAATAGGAGAAGTCTCAAAAAATCCCAATAGAACAGTAGCAAAGAGGAAGAGTGGTAATAAGGAAAGCGTCATCGTGAACACTGCAGAGACTCTCAAACAACAGTACAAGCTGCAGCCTCTAGCTGCAACACACTGACCATGTACAGATGAGCATGTTGCAGTGAGCTCAGATGGATTCCTGTCTCTTCTCTCTCTTCCTCGTTCTCTCCATCCACAGCTCCCTCACACAGTTACCTCAGTTTTTCTGGCCAACTGTTATCATCCCACTTTTTTTCATTAAATCTACCCTTCCCGTTTCCTCTTACTCTCCAGTGGTGACTAACATTGCCTTCAGTGTGAATTTAAATAGACTAACCCTTAAGCAACGCAGCACACAGTGACACGGAGTAATACGTGCACCCATGCACTGCCCCAAACTAACACACACACACACACACACACAGACCTGGAAAGAAAGCCCAATGCATACTGACAAACCAAGGGCTTCGTGTCAAAAATTATACTACGCCAAAAAGCAGGATGTAAATGTGCTTCTCCACACCCCACTGTTCTCTGTGTGCTCACACAGACAGCCATGACAAACACGATGAGAGAGAACCCCTAACAAAAGCTGAGTGTCACTGAAGGTTACTCTTCTTTTCTGCAGGGAGACCTGGAGGAGGTGACGCCCCATAGAGACCCAGACTTAAGTTATGCAAGTAGATGCATTTTTAATGTCAGCGCAACCTGAACGCATCTGGAAAGAGGTGTGTGTGTGTGTGTGTGTGTGTGTGAGTGTGTGTGTGGGTGGGGTGGGTGGGGGGGTAAATAAGTAATAAGCTGTAGAAAAATATGCTGTCATCTTGATGCCCCACTTTTGGTGAACGTAAACGTTTATGAGTGAAAGGTGGTGACATGAGAGCATCAAGCTGGTAAAAGGAAAAACTAAAGAGTGGAGGAGGAGGAGAGGAGGAGGAGGAGGAGGAGGAGGAGGAGGAGGAGGGCGGAGACAATCCAGCCGTCAGAGTGGAGGATGATGTGCTTATTCCTTGGTTCGGCAAAGGGGGTGAGGAGTCAGCATCTGTAACTTCTGTCCCTGAAAAGAGAGAGAGAGAAAGAGAGAGAGAGAAAACGCATCAGTTGCGTTCAAAGCGCGCACTCTTCTCTGGAGGAGAATCTGGATACTGCTGTTGCAAGTTACTTCTGTTGTTTACTAACCAAGCTTTCTCCAAGAGTTGGACAGCCTCATCAGGTAGCGGCTGATCGAGAGAGCAAGTTGACTGCAAAACAAAAAAAAAGCACAAGGACGAAAGGGAGGACAAACAAAAGCAAACCAAAGGAGCGGAGAGAGGAGAGGTGACCTGGCCGAAGCGACATGTTTGGCATGATCAAGAATTCGCTCTTCGGAAACACCGAGGAGACGGAATATAAACTGCTCAGCAGCGAGACGAAGGTAAGCTGTGTGCGCAGACACCTGCCACTCACGACTTGATCACTCTCATATATTTAAAGCTTCTGCAGTTTTTCGTCCTACGCGCCTCTCTCCGTGACTTCTGGCGCGTGTGCATCTGTCATTGCGCACAGTAATCCTGCTGTGCTGTAAAGGTGCCCAGTTTCCCGCCTCTGTTTGCATGAATATTTGATCCAGCACTTAACTCTATGTGGGTTATGTTATGGCAATTCTGTTTAAAATTGCCGTGAACTTTGCGGTGTTTTCCCGCTGCTGTTGTCACAGCCCCTGTAACCTTGACTGACAGCCCGCCAGTTAATTACTTGTGACCTATAAAGATGCCTGCTGAGCCGCAGCCAGAGGTGCTCTGCCAATCAACAAGGCACGAATGAAGAAAGATGGTGATGACTTGTGTGCAACCTTAAAACAATAACACACACACACACACACACACACACACACACTAGGATAAAGTCAGAAAGGGTTTTTTAAGGTTTCATAAATTGTTGCGTGCAAAGTGACCCACTGCTTTTTCCATTATGACATTGTGGATAAGTGTCTGTGCGTGCGTACGTGCGTGCGTGCGTGTGAAACCACAGGGGACAGGCTAAGTGACCCTGCTGCGTGGTTGCGGTTAACCCATGGGCTCAGATATGGACTGGGAGTGTATACTGATACACTGACCATCGCTGATGAGTACAACGATATGGAAAACTGACGTCACAGAGGAGGAAGGGCATGTCCTTCCCATGTCAGCTACCCCTCCCCTCTGTCATGTTCATGTGCATGTTGTGTTTGCTTATGTTTGATGTATGCACATATTGGTAGGATTCCAGTGAGCTCAGTGATGTGTGTCGTGAACTGAAGTAATGCCTGACAGCCATTTCGAGGTTCTTCTCTGGTGCCCTCTTGACCTACAGTACACTACTGTAAATGTGCATCAAGCCATGTAATGTCACGGCCGGCATGCGTGGCTTTGTGTGTTTATGTTTGAACAAGCAACTAACTTTTCACAGGGAGACAAAGGATTTCCAGCCCAACTGACCAGACAGGCAGCGAATCGAATGACCCATACCGACAAACAGCCACAGAAAGGCAGATCTGTTCTGACACTGCACACTAACAACCCCCGTCTGAAATTCAAAAATAGGCCATTGAATCCAACAGTCTGTGTACAAACAACTGATCTGTGATGGTTTTTAGAGATTCATACTCACATTTAAACTGGAGAATAATGCACTTCACTGCAGAGCTGTCTCACAAAACGTTGACTTTTAATTGTCGTTTGCTCCAAATTGGAGGATCGTGATAGATCATTTATAAATACAGCAAGGTTACAAAAGTAGCAAACGCTTTCTCTACGTGTTGATTAACCAGTGTTGAACAGTCAGAGCTGAAGGTTCATCAAATCTCTGGATTTGACTGATGTTTAAACAGCAGGTATGGAAATCAGAGCTCGTCACCTGATCTGTGGAGCACCTGCCTGACTCTGACACCCTACACCCTTAATTAAAACCGACACAGAATACAGAAGAGCTGCCTTTCAGGGCATACACACATCCCTCTGCACGCACACTCACAGCAACACAGGCGAAATCTAGTCAGAAGTTTGCTAATGAATCTAGAAGATTATTATAGCAGAAAATGAAATGACAAGCCACTCTAACAGCCACAGTGTTGATTATACCTTTGTCTTGCTTTGCTCCGGCACAGAGTAATTATCGCTGTATAAGACGACACAAGACAGCAGCTAAACACACGTATGCACACAACCAGCACACACATGGCAGACAAATTAATTGCATTGCTTAACTGAACTTCAGGCACCGCTTTCTTGGCATGTCACCCATACACAATGTTAATGGTGGTCCCACTGACAAGCCGCATGGAGCAAAACCCTGCTAATTACTATGCAGGAGCCCGGGTACCTGTCACAAGTTAGAGCCTTCATGATAACATAGTGTTAGCTTGTACGTGTTGAGGACTGACTTATAGCTGCAGTGTCTGATTACAGGACCACTTCACAGGTCCTGAGGGATGGGGGGTGGGGGGGTGGGGGTTTGGGATAAGATGAGGTGGAGGAAAGGTTGTTAGGAAACACAAATACAGCAGTTGGAAGATATTTAGAAATCCCAGTGACTGGAGAAAAAGACTCATGAGTCACAAATTCATTTACAAGATGAAGACGAAATCATTTGCATGATATTCTTAGATTTGAGTTTTTCCCTCGGGGAAGAGAAAATATACTCAAGAGGCCCATGTGAGAATGAGAATATGCAGTGGAAATTAGTTTGTTTTTTTTAATTATTATTATTTCTTGCTGCCATGTTTAGAAAATGTTTATGTTTGAAAAAAAAAAAATCATCTGCAAAATATCCATCCGTCTGCAAAATAACAAACGGTGGAGCTTATAGATTGATGGTAAACATTATATACAGAGTGAACGACGATGACAGTGTGAAGCGAAATGACAATGCGCAAATCCATCCCATAAACACACACCCGAGAAGAGTACCACACAGTGTAAAACCATGTGAGTGGAATGAGGAGCTGCATTTGAAGCCTGCTGCACAGTCTCCACGGTAACCAGATTCTTTCAAAACCTATTAAAGTTATTGCTCAGCAGCATAGTTGAATGACTGTGCTCCACATTAACCCCACTTAATCATATTTAATGCAAAACTGTTGCATCATATTAACACTGTGTGTCTAGGGGGGTGGGGGGGCGAGTTATGAGTGGCGTGTATGTGCGTGTGTGTGTTTGTGTGTGTTTGCCTGTGCGCTGTTATGTAAGACCATGCATCTCTTGCCTATTATTCTCTGTCAGCTGACTGAACCCTGCAGAGCAGAAGAAGAAATTAAATCAAATCAGTGTGAATATGTTTCATCTGCATCCTATTATTTGGCTGCCCACGTAGGTTGCGCACACACACACACACGCACACACACGGAACCCTCCGAGTGTAAACCCCCGCTAGTTCAGGGCTTTGGTCCTCAGGAGCAGATAGTCAACATCAGTGTGTCAGAGGTGAATCATATGTGATCTGAACCTCTCCCCTGCATCCGTCCCCAGGAACAGAGCCACTGTGTTTCTGCGTGCGGGTGCACGTGTACAAGAGCAGTTTCTGCATTTGTGCATTTCACAAATATGTGTAGCTGAGTTTGGCCTACTGATGCCTGAAAGCCACCCCCGTCCTGATATCCTCATGTCCTCTGTCCCTACAGGATGGAGTGAGCTTTGAGGTGCGGCGATACGACGCAGCCAAATTCGCTGTTGTCTCTTCTGAGGGACGAAGTTTTGACCAAGTGACCGGGGAGCTGGTGAGGAAGCTGCTCATGTACATCGGAGGCAGCAATGAACAAGGTGAAATCATCAGAGAACGAGACGTCCTGGTGGATCGGTGCGCTAAGAAATGCTCATTGACATTATAGGATCTGATGTTGCTCATTAACTGCCTCTGTAATCTGTCCTGTTCCTACGGCGAAGTCGTGCTGCATCATTTTTTCTTTTTTTTTTTTAAATCACACGAATAAGAAAAATATGAAACAAGAGTGTTTTTAAAAAGACATGAAATGGATTATTTATTCAATCTAAGAGACGCACTACATTATTAAAACAAGGTTTTTCACTGATCTTGGCTTCATCTTTTTTTACATAATTAATAACGGCTCTATATCGAGTCAGTGCCTCATCCTGCGGAGGAAAAAAAGATTTTATTAATTTATTTCATCTAACTAATAATTTTCTTTACACTTCTCACGTGTTTTTGTATGAAGCTCTGTGGGTATTTGCTTTTGTATGTAAGCTGGCTGACCTAAAGGGGACTTGGCTTTATTGGAGGATGCATTTGAATAATGCTCAGACACTAATGTCCTCTGAGTTCATGCCCCCCCACCCCCTTCAGGTCAACAGACAAACATAACCTCAGCCGACTACTAAAAGTGCAAACCAGGCCTCAGTGCAGTGCAGAATTATCATTTAATTTGTTTACTATTTATAGATGTGCATTTACATGACCTGTTTTTGCAGGGTGAGAGTAAAAGCTTCAGTATCAGTGTTGACATTTGCGTAATGATATTATGTACTCAACACAGAATCACACAAATCCTGACCTTTAGCTTTTCTTTTTTTTTTCTTTCTTGCTTTCTCATCTTCATTTTCTCAGGTGAGGCCATGGGAACAGCAGCTCCCATCATCATCACAGTGTACCCCCGGAATGACGGTGTTCTGTCTCGCCGGTTGGTGGTCGGCATCCGTGTCCCCTCCATCTACCAGCAAAGCCCCCCGACTCCCACCGACAGTGCCATCAGGGTTGAGGAGCGGCCCGGCATGACTGTCTATGCTCTGTATGTGTCATGGAGAGTGTATCATTTAAAGACAACGTACAACAAGAACAACAGTTTAAAGACATCTCCCTTGCTGCATAAATGCTGACTGTACTTTGAATCCAATTGCAGGTGTATCTTTTTAGGGTCCCTGTTTCTTTCCAGTGAGACAGCGCATCCATTAAAAAAAAGTCCACATAATTCACCCCATTAAACAAACGCACTAATTTATAAACCTAATTTAGATCTTCCCTGTGTCTGCTTTGTGTCCGCAGGCAGTTTGGAGGCTTCGCAGGGGAGAGTGAGTACCGAGCAGAGGCCTTGCGTCTGACGCGCACCCTGGGTGAGACGGCACCCTTCCAGCGCAAGCAGTACTTCTGCTGCAGCTACGACCCACCACTCAAGCCTTACGGACGCCGCAACGAGGTGTGGTTTCTACAGGACGAGCCGTAGGAGTCGCAGGGTCACAGTCAAATCTCATGCTGAAGTCTTTATCCAACCTTAATGACCCTCTCACACCTGACAGTCCTGTAGCTCTCACAGTGTTTGAATGGTAAGAACGATACGGAGACCTGATAGGCCTTTGAGCACAGACAGAGATTACCCATGTTGCCTTTACCCAACTGATCTTCTGCTTGTCACACATAAAGTATAGATGCCACACTGATGTTAAGTGCTCAAGCAACAGGGCGATGTAGAATTCAACATCAGTGCAGTAGCATTCTCTCATTTCACTACTACTTCTTCTGTATTTTTGTTTCTAATTTAAAGTTGTAAACCCTTGTAGCTCAGACGCAGAACGTAGTGTTGTAAGCCAAGGGAACTAGGTCTTAAAGAAAGTACTTGGTTTGCTACTGAGACTGTTGTCCAGGTGTGAAACGGAGAGTAACTCGGTGAATAATCTGTAGTTAAATACAACTGAACAGATTTTTTTTGCATTCCTCTGAGAAATACATGTTTGTCCTTAAGGGTACATAAGGTCCCTGTAGAGCTCCCATCTCCCTGACGAACGCACAGTAGGGCTTTGCACATCTTTAATCTAGTTTACAATATAGTGATGGCTACAGAGATATGTATAGAATTTAACATTAGAAATATGGTAGTAAAAAGCACACGTCCTTTTCCTGAGTCAGGAACTGGAGAGCAACAGGAGTTGAGCCATAAAGTAGAACTAGTCTTTAAGAGTTAACGGGTGGACAGCCGTGAGTGGAAAACTAGCTAGCTATTGGTGTTGTTGTAAACTTTGTGATTATATGTTGATCCATGAAGCGTTTGTGTGTAGTGAATATTTTTGTGTTTTAGTGCATGACAATGCCGTCTTTATTTATTCAGACTCTGGAAACGGTGTTACGCGATACATCTGTACAGTGTGATTTTCTGTGATAAGAGTGACTATAATGTTCAGGTTCGATAGTGTTTCATAACATAATAAACATGTTTAGTTTGAGTGGATAATTCCATGTGTCTTATTTCTTTATTTTATCAGGGAAGGTTTGTCACAAAACGATGTCACAGTGAAGTTGACCTTTGACATCTGTGTTAAATTGTGTCATAATTCGCACATGAATTCGTGAGTTATGGCCAAAAACGTGTTTTGTGAGGTCACAGTGGCCTTGACCTTTGTCTAATCAAATTTGAACACGTTCCCTTTTTCTCGTTCATGAGAATGGATGGACGGACAGACGAACCGAAAAACCTTATATCTCTATTAATCAATTTGATTCTTTTACTTGTGGTGATTGCCAATAAACTTGATACTTAATTTGAGTAACTGAGTAATAAATAGTAATAAATGATAAATTTAACATTTAACAAATTTAATAGTTTAAAACTTCTGAAGGTCCGATAAATGCCAAAAAAAATCAAAATGTGAAATTTCATAAATGACACATTTATTAGATTTTAATTGACAGACAAAATTCAGCAAAAAGGAATAAGAACTGCAAAAGAGATATTAATATACAGACATTTGATCAACTCAAGCAAACTAAAACCAAAACCCAAGAAAATGCTCTCCACGACTACTGTGTGCGAATAGTCCTTCAAACGGGTGTTAACTGATGCACATTGATGGGGATGCAATTACATGGCCTGTTGGTGCCTCGACCTAGTTTAATTAGGAATAAATGGTTTGCATTAAGAAGTTTCAACAGCAGGCCAAACACTGATAGGCCCCTAATATATCAGCGTGGCCCCGTAACCCCACACTCGTGTAATTACTCAAACAGGAGAGTTCTGGTTTCAGTCCGGCTTTGCATACATGAATACAATAGAAGCCAAGAGTAGAGCTAAGGGTCAGTCAGGTAACCCCAGCTTGTCGTGTATAACCTTATTATGTGAGGTTAAAATATTGCACATACATAGACTTGTAATGTAAGAAATCTATCTGATCCCCCTTCTCAAACATTACGCTGCAACTTTTGATATTCAAAACCTCTGTTATATATTAAGCTATTAAGGGGAGTGTGAGATATTGGTCATATAATAATAACTGGAATTACTGACTGTAATTTAACTTATGTAGTGCAGGATCACATTGGTCACATATGAAGGAAGCTTTAACAAAGAGAATCAGTCAGATATTAAACTACTCAACACTTCAGCCCAGTTGTGGTTTTGTATATGAACAAATACTCAATGCAAAACTGTTTAGGAAACACACATGGTACTTGCAATGATATTGCAAAAATACTTTACTGCTTAAAGTAGGAGCTGCTATTGTTAATAACTACAGGAACTGCAATCAAGAAATTGCTACAAAATAGTTTGGTAATAAATCTGTCTTAAAAAATACATTCCCCATACTGCCTCCTTCTCTCAGCTCTGTATAAGGACAGTTTAAGTGCCCTCGCCCTCGCCCACTACTAGACAGAAATAAAATGAATCCCATCGCTGAAATTGTTAATAATGATGAAGCTCTGAAAAGCCAGAGTAACAAGTTGTCAATCATTTTACATGAACTTAACTATAAAGGAATAAACAGTATTTAAAAGATGTAATTGCTTTGTAAGCTATTCCAGTATCCAAAATATCATTAGTTCCTTGGTGAATTATCACTGACATCTTTGAGCCCTCTATTACTTGCATTTTCTTTTCTTAATTCTACGATCGAGTGGGTATCCATCAACATTACTCCTTACTTTAGAATATATGTAAGATACAGAGGGAGGGAGAGGAGTGTCATTGAACTGATGAAGCCTGAGCCTCAGTTGGTTTTCTTGTTAGGAGAGTCTGGATAAGGTGCATATGGTGGAGGCCGCTCCTGTGTGGGAATAAAGGAAAAAAAAATATCGTATAAGTGCCATCACAGGAGCTCTCTTGTCACTGCCACACAACTGTAACTGAGGGAGAAGACGAGCAAAGCAGCTTACCATGGGCATGTAGACATTGTGTGGATTGCTGGGATTGTAATATGCGCTGCCTGCTGCTTCAGCCGCCTTGGAGTTACCTGTGCATAAAATGTGATGTGACAAAGACAGGGAGATAGAGACAGACAGTGATGACTGCTGAGCATATTTAGGCACAGACGCCACAGCTCCTGACACTGGAAGGAGAACTGATGCGAGGAGCACAGTATTAATCATGTGAAGCACAACAACTGACAGCGCCAGAAAATCCACGAGACAAAATGTAGTGGCACACCCTGAGGATGCACGCAGGCAAACGTCCTACTCAAGCTCTTCCTTAAAATAGAGATATACCAAACTGACATTTCAGCAGTGTACCAAGCTCACCCCATGTTCAGAGTGAGACCGTTTTCACTGAAATCCACAAGGTGCCAGAAAAGAGTACAGGGAGGGAGAGGAAGGGGGGAGATTGTTTATCCTTTGTAATTTTGATGTGTAGCAAATGAGACATCAGCACCCCTTTTTCGGTGTTGTGCTTTGAAGTGATTCACTTTGAGTCAGACAGATCAGATCTGACGGGTGCAGTGACACAGACATACAGAGTGGAAAAATAGAGAGAGAGAGAGAGAGGGAAAGAAACAGACCTGGAGGTGGTGGTGGTCCTGTCCAGTTCTGGGGGGGTGCAGTCCAATTTTGGGGTGGCCCAGGGTAAGGGGGAGGTGGGGCCATGTAGTCAAAACCAGATGGGTACATTCCTGGAACACAGAAGACAGGCAGAGTTTACAGGTCAATGGAGGTTACAGTCTGTCGGCACTTAGTTACACAGCAAAGACCAAAAAATAAATAAAATAAACACATACAAGATAAAAACAACTAAATGATGACAGGAAGAGGGAGAACCTGGAGCATTCTTTGTGCCTCAAGCATTTTTACTTATATGCAATGAGGATATTTGGCATAACTGCATATACAAAAGCAAATATGACCCGCTGCACACACATACACATACATAACTTAAAGGCTAAAAATTATGAAAGCCTGGACACATCTTAGAGTTTATATTTTCTGCATTTTTATTGATAGCATGAAAGTGAAAGTAATTTACAGATAAAGCCAGTAAGTCGAACTTGAATTAAGATTATTTTAGCAAACTGTATTTAATAACCTAAAAGCACTATGCTTCAAATGTCATGGGTCCCTTCAAACTGGTATACAAATGTAATTTCACAAACTAGTGAATTGTGTACCTGCAGCAGCTGTTGGATAGTTGTAGCCCATGTTGCCAGCAGCAGGGGGTTGCCCCTGGTAGAATCCATTCTGCTGGGGAGGAGGTGGGTAGGGATAGCCATGAGCAGCAGGTGGAGCGGGGCCGTAGCCATTCATCATTCCAGGTGAGGGATAGCCGTAAGAGGCAGCACCATTCTGGGCAGGAGCAGCACGGGAAGCTGGAACACAGCAGTACAAAATTATCTCAAATAAACTGAACTTTCCAAAGATTATGGGTGTGTTCATCCACTCAAGAGCCTTCTGTAGATTCTGTAGCATTGTCACTTCAGTGAAGGATTGAAATACTTTTCCACCCTCCAATAAAGGAGCATTCAATTCAGTATCTAGCATTGTGAAATGTTGGATGCAGTGATTAAATAAACAAGCATTCAAACCATTTGTGGCCAGTTTGAAGAGATGCTGTCCCACATCTATGGCCCCTCCACTGGGGAATGACATCTTGAAATGGGCCTGGCCCTCCCAGCCACCTGATGAGAGAGTCGACTACATTTAAAACAAATACAGGAAGCTACACGTGTTTTTACAGAAGCAACAATGGAAATGTAGTCCTTTTATTTCTAATAAGCTAATGCACCTAATTTCATTGTATTTTACAATATGATGATGAGTATCATTAGCTATAGACACAAAATCTAATAAATCAAATCATTACTTACTGATTAAGAGAAAAAGAGAAAAGACCACCTACCACCAGGCTCAGCTGAAACTGTCCCTTTGATGTAGTTTGCTGCAAAGACAGGCTGCTCAATGCTGCAGCCCTTCATCAGATAATAGGGGAACATGGCTGAACCCAGGCAATCCTTCGTATTACTGGATACAAACAGCAACTAAGCCGGTGAATGAGGGAAGAGACAAGAATGTGTGGGGAGAGATACAAGAGGATCTATGAGAATATAAACTCTCATGTTTCCAAACCAGACGACATCAGCAGTAATAATGTGTAAAGAATGTTATGAAATTTTGAGTGTACCCTGTACGGTGTGAGGTAAACCGTGCCCTTCTTGGTCCCCCTCAGCAGGTCTGTCTTGCAGGTGGCATCGCTGAATGACAGCTCCACGTTCTTACATTCCCTTAAAATACTGGGTAAAGGAGCAGGTGAAAATAAAGTAATCTGCTAAAGCTAATATATAGATTCACGTACACAATTGTGGGAACATTATAGAATATTATGTTTGCAACTACAGCTATTGCATTTCACACACTATAGCTAACCCGGATTGCATAACGTTACATGTGATTACATTTTTGTTTTAACAAGATGTCAACATCCTAAAGAAAACTACCGCTACTTCCTGTTTTGGTATTCGGCTAACGTTAGCCATCTTGCGTAAAACAAATTTCAAGATATGAGGAGGGTCTTAAGTCGGTCATTGACAAAATTATACAACACCAGTGTTTAAAACAGTAAACGACATTTCAAATGGCTCTAAATTACGTTCAAAGCTAACGCAAATTTTAACAGTAGAACAGATGGGTTCGCTATGCTAATGTTAACCAGGCCAGCTAGCGAGAAGCTAGCGGTTGGATAGCAATTGTGTTGACTACGCACTGGAAAGTAGAAGGTAAACAAGCCAAAAAGAGAGGCGACAGACGGCTAGTTAATAAAATGAAACACAGAGACGAAACATAAAACACATACCTTTCTCCATTGTTGATCAAAACGCCGCCGTTCTGCGAATGATTCCGATTCAAAGCCATGTTTGGATGCCGTATCCTGCTTCTCCTGCTGTCTGCGCTACAAACTGACCGTCAGCCCTAAGGGGGTGCCCCAGAAACGTCACAGGCTTTACGTCACGACCGCGTCTGACAACTCGTGATTTACCGTGGGACAGTCAACATCATTAACATACAGAGCGCAGTGTCCTGCTGAATCCTGCACATTTAGGTCATTGTTTGACATCGGATAGGGTGTAAATAGTCAACAGGTTTAGTCCAAATAAAAGTTCTGACCTCAGCATATGAGTCCAATCTTTTCTTTTATGACTTAAATTTTATGACTTTGCCTCATTACAAAAACACAACAGTCTCTAACCAGCATTAAACAGAGGAGAAAAGAAAGAAAATCAACTAATGTATCAACTACACACAAACAGACAAAAAAAGAAGGAAAAATAAAATAATGGTAACTAGAAAATCCCTTTCCTCTTTCAAAAAAAATTTTGAAAGAGAGAGAGAGAGAGAGAGGTTTCCAATGTTAATGTTAATATTTGTGTGTGAATTTAGTACACACACAGCAGTGGTGTGAAAGCAGATGTAAGTACATAAACTCTGCCTGAATTACACCACATCCTGGAGAAACTCCCTGGTGGGAAGCACCTGTTAGGAGAGAATACTAGAGATGGCTGTTGGACAGATCAATCAGTTAGACACACAGTGCATTTAGAAAGTTCTCACTTTTTTTCACATTGTATAATCGTTTCTATCTTTATAAAGGACGTTAGTTTCAGTTTCAATCATGTCGTAGAGACTCATCCTGACAATGACCTCAGTCACTGCAGGTGTCCCTCAAAAAGCCTTTTGAAGCTGTCACGACTGGCCACAATAACCTCACACTGATGGTTTCAAACACAAATTTGTCTCCATAACCACAGCAAGACATGTATACACACATGTACATGTACTTACAGAAGTTGATCGGCAATAAAACTATACCACTATATCCCCATATAGACGATAGCTGAGTCATTCATTATGAAACAGGTGCCATTTGAAAGACAAAGGCCTAGAGAGTGAGCGTCAGAAATGGAGACGGGATGTAGAGCAAGGGAAAAAGAAGAAGATTAGTGATTTAAGTGAGCGAGGGAAACGTCAGCTGCGTAAAAGTGGAGGAAGCACAATAAGATGAGGACAGAGAGGGCAGAGGCTGCAGGAAGCACAGTCTGCACACCCCTCCTCAGAGTCCAGATTCTGCCCAACAGCCAGTGCTGAAGTCAGGATTTACAGGGTCAGGGTAGTATGCAGTCAGGACTGAAAATAAATGAACAAGAGTACAGAATAAGAAGCAGGCCTATCATTAATGGGTAACTGTTTTACATATGATGTACATAACTGACATGCAAGTTACCAAACTATTTCTGTTTTGTTTTGTTTCAGACAACATGAAGAAGGAAAGCGAATTTCCAGGTAGAACAGAGACACACCACACAAAGAAACTGAAAAACTTGCTAGAGAAGAAAAAAAAAGCAAAGCATAAAGCATAAATAAGAGTAAATCACCACGTTCAAAAGTAACTGAATTAACTAAAACAGTCCCCCAGCAATGGGAACACATGAAGCCAGTGCTGGATTATCTACAAGCCACATATCCACAAGTGTGTCCTCACCGACTCTTTCTGAGTGATGGACTGATTACTCATAAACAGAAAGGGAATTTCTTCCTTTTCAGCACAGAGCTTGCAAGACGAGGTTTTAGAGGTGGCACAAGGAATTTTTATTATAAGGTAGCCATAGCAGGGGGCCCCTGATGGTGTTGGGAAGACAGTGGACAAGCTGTTGACCAATGGCGGTATAAGGCCCTCATCAAAACATCTAGTATGTAGCAGGCGAAGCAGACAATGGGAAGGATGCTGGACCAGATTCCTCCGGTGCCAGTTATAATGAAAATCCACCAAATGGTCACATTCACGCCAGGAAAGACCATTTACCGTGAAATCAGTTGCATGTGCTCCACCAAAAAGGAGCTGGGATGTCAGTGTTTCACCAAACAGCACTTCACGTTTAACATGACAGCCCAGAAGGTGCAGCCAGAAGCAATTGTTTGGGAAAGTGGTGATCTCCTTGGGAATCTCTCCTTGAACCTCTAGTTTGTTTTGGACTCTTAAAAATGTTTTTCTTTGTTGCTGTATTTCTACATGATCCTCACATTTACTGAGTCTTTTTGCTGCATTGCTCGTTATAAATGTGGTTTCAATAAAGAAAACAAGTCAGTTTATTACACTGATAACATATGTAAAATTACTTTCTGCTGCAAATTGTGTTTTAAAAAACCCAATAATGTTCAGTGCAAATCCCTCTCACATTATGAAGTGGCTTCTTGGCAACACTAAACTTACCACCACATGGTCGTTTGCCTCAGTCAACCAGCCAAGTTACAGGAAATACAGTCACAATCTCCCCTTCCTAAGTTTTATCGTTGAATACTGGCCAGAAGTGTTTTTGCAGAACATGATGTCACAGCAAAGTTGACCTTTCGGATATAAACTAAAACATTTAATCCTGCAAGACATTTTAAATTGTGTCATAATTGGCACATGAATTCATCTCATCACCATTAATGTTTTTCAGTGATCCTATATGTAAACTATTTTTAAGTAAAACGCATCAGTTACTAAGTCAAGTCCCCTGGATGTGTAAATGTACCAAATATGGAAAGCAGTCACAATCCATTTACCTGCTTTCACACTTGCATTTGAAGTCAAGTTAGAGGAACCAATTGTGGCCTTGAGTAAATATCAAATGAAATCAACTGAATAAACAAAGTCGAAGTGTAAAAAAACACTTTTATTGTTGCCAGAGTCAATGATTTAAGACCAGTCAGAAGTTGCACCACCCCAGTCAGATGCCTGGGCAGTAGGGGCAGTGGACCAGTCCTCGGTGGCAGGCTGAGTACTCCAGTCCTCTGTAGGGGAAAAACATTTAGAATTGAGTACACAAATACTTGCACCTTCAGATATTTTATATACACTAATCAGAATATAACTTACCTGTTTTGACAGGTGCAGCTGCGGCTAGAAAAAGAGAAAGTAAAGTTTTAACAGTAGTTCAATATCAGTACAAAGGCAAAACAAATGCAGTTATACAACGTTTAGGTAATGATACAGTTGATCAGAAGAAAACTGGGGATCTTACCTGCAGGGAACTGCTGGATGGGCACAGATGGCACAGCAACACCCTCAGACCAGTCAGCTACCTCAGGCTGAGCAAACTCAGCTGCAGGGGCGCTCCATTCACCCTGGAACTCCTCCTTTCCAACAGCCTTCTCAGCTGCAGCCTGCTCCTCCTTCTCAATCTGTAGTGAAATCATGTGCATTACAGTGTGCAGCCTCACTCATGTAACCAATATACAAGGCAACATCAAGCCACTGTACATTTGACAGGGTGCCCTGCATTTGTCTTACCTCTTCAGGGTCCCTGTAGAAGTACAGATCAGGCATGACCTCCCATGGGTGCTCCCTGGAGATGGTTCCCCTCATCCTGAGAACCTCCCTGGCCAACATCCACCACATCAGACCGACAGAGTGGTGACCCTGCAACACAGTTACAGATTAGTCATCGATAACCGAGTAAAACCCTCACCAACTGTCATAATATACACAATTTATTTCATATCCACAGAAGGTATAAATATTTAAGTTTTTTTTTAAGTTAGACTTCTGTAGCAAGACCTCTACCTGCTTCCCCCTGTGTGATTCAGAAAGAAAGTTAGAGGCCATGCATACTTTTTAGCACACATCCTACACCCCGCACTGCACAGACAGGACAGCGCCGGGCTCTAACGGTGTGCAGAATGCAAGGATTCACAAAATAAAACCACAATTAGTGAATATGTTTTGTTTAGTTGGTCTCACCTTGTTGTTACAGGGGATGGCAATGTCCACGTATCTCAGAGGAGAGTCAGTGTTGCACAGGGCAATGGTAGGGATGTTGACATAGGAAGCCTCAGTCAGTGGCTGATGGTCAGCACGAGGGTCTGTCACAATCAGGAGGCGGGGCTCCCTGAAAGCTGCCTGGATCTGATTGGTGAATGTACCAGGGGTGAAACGACCGTGGAAGGTGGTGGCGCCGGTGGCAGAGGCAAACTTCAGCACTGCTCTCTGAAAAGGGCAGAGAGAACAAGTTATACTCGATTTCAAGTACAGGTGATTATTTTCCTTTAACAATGTCAACTGTGGCTCAGGTCACTATCAAACCCCAGTCATGGGACAGCCGTCCTCATGGTGTTAGCGAAAACCCGGCCTGATTTTTCTCGCACACTTCCGACACCTGAACACCGACATCAGTGCCCGGCTTTAATGGTGTGCATATTATAGTTAATGTACTGGTTTCCCACTGCACAAGCAGCAATCACTACAATGTGACAGGACTTATTTACATAGTGTTTTACTTTACCTGTCCAGTGTTCCTGGAGGAGATAACGCACACATCAGCTGGGTTCTCAATGGCAACAATGGCCCTGGCTGCCAGCAGCAGCTTCTCCCAGGTCTTCTTCAGGTTAATGATGTACACACCTAGAGATTTAGGATGAGGCCCACAGCTCAGAAATAAGATTTTTACTTCACGATTAATCTTTATTTTAACTTGAGTGAGTAAAACCACAGTGGAGAGACTCACCGTCACTTTTTCTCTTGTAGACGTACTGCTCCACCTGGAAGTCCAAATTGGTGCCTCCCAGGTGAGTTCCTGCGGCCAGGAACTTCAGCACATCCTCCTCCTTCATTTGAAGGACATCCAGACCTCCGGACATCGTGACCGCTTTCCCTGCGTTACGAGTTAGATGGGAGAGCTGGGGAAAGGATGAAAAGTATTGGTCATTATCACATGTTTGTTTCGTAGTTTTAGCTCACAGTGTGCAATCAGTTGTGGCTTAAAACTAATGGCAGTTAACTGTGCATCAAACTACCTGGATGTCGCAAATATATTTTTTAAGTGTCCGTATATTCAGGACACATTGCTAACAACAAAACCTGAAGTTGTAGAGGCTTCAGTGTCTTGCTAAAGGGCACTGCAGCATGCTAAAAGGCATTATCTAATGGCATCCGGGTTGAGGACGGCGTTTAAAAGAGTGAAAATCACACCGTACACTAAATGTCCACACACTTCATCGTATTCTTACACTTATAAAACCAGATTTGTAATTGTATTTCGTTTGCCAAAGCTACGACTACTAAGTCGGATCAGTATTCGCCGTTGGTCGCGAGGGGGAACAGCGAGATGAGCGCGTGTCAGCAGCTAGCAAGTTAGCTATAGACGTTAGCAGTGTCTATTCTGTGATAATTACAGACGACAAAGACACAGAAAGCTGGATTTATCGTGCCATCCTGTGTGCTTATAGATTATTTTATCATTACTTCGTGTCCTTGGCTGAATTTTAAGGGTTTATTAGCAAAATATAACCGGTTAAAACTCACCACGAAACAACGCCGTATGGAAATCTGACCACACGGTGAAAAGAGGGAACTGGGAGGAAATGACGTAGATTTTATACCAAATTTCCAAGCGCGTGATTGGTTGGTTGACATGACTCGGAATTAGTGTAGTTTTTTGATGTGGCCACTAGGTGGTGATATATGCTATGCGCTGTAATGGCAGGAGCAGTGGTCAGATCACGGGTCGGATGGGTATCCCATATTAAGACAATGGAGATGGAAAGACCATATTAAGACAATGCTGAGACGCTGACTTCTCAGTCAAAGACTGACCTGTGTTGAAACTGCCCTGTATTTGCTAGAGATAAAGCGTTCCAGGCAAAATTATCACAATATGTACACAATGACACAACAAGTTGAGAAATTATTTCAAAGAAACTTGTCTTATGCATAAAAAGTTATGTATGATACTGTAATCCTGTAAGGACACTATTGGCCTTAAAAACGTCTGATTGTGGAGGGAGACTGTACAGACACAAGGAGATAAGTAGGTCAATTGGTAGTGATGTGTTGATTCAAAACTCGGGCTTGGATTAAAGTCAAGGACATTAGAGGCGATGGATCTTACAAATATGGCTATAAAGAAGGAGTGGGGCGGCGGGTCACACGAGGGAATGACATGATTTGGGGTTGTTTTCTGGGAAAAGAGAAGGTTAAAGAACAAAATACTCAGTAAATAAAAAAAAAAACAGGATTTTCAACACACTCGAAGTCTGTTGGTTTGGTCAACACCATAAATACTTTATAATTCATGTATTATTTCCTCACTCAGAGACACGGGCAATCTTTATTTTTGTATTCAGCCATTCAGACTCACAAACTGTGTCAAATCTCATCTTAAATAACAGATTCCCCAGTCAACAGTGTAAAAAGGCTTTGGGTGTGATGCAGTAGTAATCGCTTGTTTTAACATGACACAGACAGGAGACCTACTGTCACATGAGGTTAAAAAGGCACATTCTTGATCCAGAGCTTCATAATATGTGCAGCTAAACCACTAATGAGATCTGTGTCATGTATCATGTCATATCATGAAGTTTATATATAAAGAGACTTATACTCTGTGTATCTAATCAAATAAAAATGGAGAGGAGCAAGTCTTTATAAAGTTTATTAAGTAAACATATTTTTCTCCAAGTAACTTTCTTTGATAAATAATTAACCTGCCTCTCACCAGGAATAGTTTCCTTTCTTAGCCTGACAGTCCGGCACTCCTTGTCCTTATTTCCTATTCGATGTTATGTCACCACCCCCCACCCTTCCATGCTGCTTATCTGACCTGCAGGACTGTGCTGAGTCTTTATGTGCGTGCAGTCTGCTGCAATATGCTGAGCAATATATCTTTCTTATCTCTTGGAAGTGCTTCTGATAGTTTTACACCACGGCTGGAGCAGTAAGCCACCCCACTGGCAGAGTCGACTATGGGTTTTTTAATCCTCTTGCCATATCTGCATAAGAACATTTCAGAGGTCAGCCAGGTATGAGGCTCGAATGTGAAGCTGTCAGCTTTCTGTTGAATCATTTACGCTGAAAGAAATGGGTGCACACAAGAATAACATGAAGATATTCTATGTATTGTACAGTGTTTCATTTTATTAAACATCCTTCAAAAGGTAGAATACTTTTACAGTGGTAAATACATATAACACACACTTTGAAAAATATCAAAAATCATTTCATTTTTAAGGCAGATTAATGTACTGAGTAAATATTACAAGCACATATCATTTCATTTGACAAAAAAAATACAAAAAATATCAGAATATAAATAACACTGTGTTATTGTAAAAGGCATTTAAGAGCCAGTCCAGATTTTAAACTGTGCCATGAGAAGTCCGAGTCGTATCTGGGACACTGTCCTGATCACTGCAGTCACATGGAAATGTTCCATGTGATTTCACAGACACAGGAAGTCCCACCACATTTCTAAAACAAGGAAAGTCTCAGTCCAAATACTCATTAGGATCAAAACTTCTGTACAACTTGTAGTGCAATATAGAACATCACAGCACATCAACATTATTCTCAAAAATCTTTGTACGTATCACAGGCAGGATTCTTGAACTTCAGCCAGAATCCAGAAAAAAACATTTGACATATGCAAACTCTCCACATCTCCTTTGTAATGTGCTCGTCACTCACTCTCACTCTCTTTGCTCCACAGTCCACTGAAGCCATTCCTTCATCTTCACACATTACAGTCTTCTCTCAGTGACTTGACTTTAATCTCTTCTTTTTCTTTCTTTCTTTCTGTCTTTCACAAAGCCTCCCATCAACATTCCCCTTCAGGACTTGAGCCCGATGTGGGCCATCATCTGCTCATACACTGTCCACGCCATGGCGGCCATCATGGTCCTCCTTAGTGATCGGGGAACGGCCCCTCTGAAGAAGCCCCGGACGCCGTGTTCCTAAGAGAGACGACAGGGACAGGGCTCAGGTATGTGCAGCTTAAAAACACAGCGAGGCTAATGCTGACCCTGAAAATAATGCAGAGCGAGATAATAAAAGCGTCAAACATGAAACTCAGTAAAAGAGGAGCGAGATATTTACCATATAGATGTATCTGATGGCCTCTGCCGTCCTCAGCTGTGGATTCACTTGGACGTGTGTTTTGACCACATCAGCAGGCTGAGTGACCATAGAGGCCAACACACCTGCCAGGAGCCCGCAGCTGAAGTTCGCCAGGGGCGCCGACGGAGACGTGCTGATTTCTTGAAGGAACACGGACAGAAGTTTTTTTTTTTTTTAATTACCTGTTTGACTTGTGTTAGAATTTTAAATGTAAATGTTTGTCAAGCGCCTTCAACACCAAGTCATTATGTATCTCTCTCTCTCTCTCTCTCTCTCTCTCTGGGCCTGTATTTACCTTTTGGCAGTGAGGCCTTGGTCTGGCTGTAAAACATGACGTAGATGCCAGAGAAGGGAACGTCTCTGAGGAGAGTGGCCATCAGGCCGGAGAACAGAGCAGCGGGACCCTCAGTCCGACACACGCTGCGCAGCGCCCCGACCACGCTCCTGTAACTGTACCTGCCACACTGAAACACAACCGTACAGACAATCAGCTCAGTCTAATACACACACAACATGCTGGGCCAAATAAAGACGAAAAAATGTCTGCCTGTACTCACTTCAAAGCGTGTCTTGATGACAGTGACCGGCAGCATGAACACCCCCGCCACCGACCGGGCCCCGCCTCCCAGCACCACGGCCTCCAAGGCCCCTGGGCTGCCGTCCTGGAAGAAGTGCTGCTTCAGAGAGTAGTAGGTGCTGAAGTAGATCCCCACACCTGGGATGGTCCGAACAAAGGACTAGAAGAGCAGATGAACGGGAGAGGGAAAATGTGAAACTGGTGAATTTGTGAACGTTTTTTCATGCATATGTAAAACTAAAAGACAGGAGGACGGTTGTGTGTAGTAGAAGGGAGGAGAATGGCGTTCTTACCGGTGAAACTCCTTTCCACAGTCCCAGCAGCCTCTCTGTCCGCACCACGCTCAGGAGCACCGTCACCATCCCCACTCTGCCTGAACTGAGAGAGGAACACGCAGATCAGCTGACGGTGATCAATGGTAAATGACGAGCACTGCTTTCATGTGGGAGCCATGTGCTGCGTGTGTGATGCAAAGCTGAGCTGTGGCAAAACTTTCTGTTGTGTTCATCCAGTCAATAAAGCTGTTTTTTGCAGGTCACAAAGCGAGTGATGCAAGCTAGCGATACTGATAACTGTGTTGAAGTGTTCAGTGTACACGGACTCACCCGGGCTGCATGCCGCTCTGCAGCGTCTGCAGACGAGTCTTGACCAGGTCGAGAGGCTGGAAAAGCAGCGTGGAGCAGGTCCCACTGAGGGAGCCACACATGAAGGCTTTGATAGCCGGGTGAGCCTGGGAGGGGGGGGGGGGGGGTTACAGAAAGACAATAGGAGAAAAAAGTAGGTTAAATTGTTTATCAGCATGTCAGAGTCATGTCAGGACGCCTTGACCTCAAGTTAGTTATAAAAGGTGCAACATTAAGGGAGGAAAAAACAACCTCACCATTAACGACTAATATCACTAATATAAACAAAACAGGACATAATCAATTCCTGTTTTCTTTTAAATTGTATTACTTGATCCTTTTACAGTCTTCTGTGAGACGCAGTTGCAAGCAAGAATAATGATTCTGATATGTCAAAATACATAATACGGAAACAGTGACGTAAATTAAATTATAGGCATCCAACAAGAAAATTAAATAAAATTAAATTAAATACTAAAACATAAATAAGTAAATATCTGATACATAAAATATTAAACAGAGAGACACAATCAAACTAAATAACTACAAAAAACCCTTTACAAAATGGGGTGTACAAGAAAAAGAGGACATTTGGGAAAATAAAGACATTATGCAAATGATGGGCGTACAGGTGTTATGTACCTTATCCATCTTTAAACCTAATTTATAAAGTAATTCTTTCCATCCTAAAGATTTCATAAGTCAATTCCACTGTAAAACTCACCAGTGACAGCTCCATAGTTCCTCAGGATGATGCTTTCCTCCACTTGTCAGTCTCTGAAATGTTGAAAATGTAAATGACCCCTAAAAAAAGAAAGAAAAAGAAATGAGAAGTCACACACTGGCCTCTCAGTCGTCCAACTAACAGCACCAATGCAGCATCTGGAGGAGGACTGTGGAGGATGTGCACAGTCCTGCAGTCTGTTTCAGTCTGCTCATGGTAGCACACACACACACACACACACACACACACACACACACACACACACACACACACACACACACACACACACACACACACACACACAACACACACACACACCAGGATAAGTGTACAGATCACCTGAAGGACACTGTGCTCCCTATTTGCGACCACCCGACAAAACACGCAGCTATTCATTAACTAACCAAAGATCATCCTGCTACATATTAGGATGGATGCTTGTCTTCCCGTGGCATGTTTTTCACGTGAGCCTGAGTGTGAACACATGATGTACTAATCCAGTGTGTGTGTGTGAGTGCAAAAGCATGATGCACTGGAGTCAAGATGGATTTAACACAGGGGGGGTTTTGTAAATAATGTTTTTGGTTTGTTGTCTCCTAATAAATGCTTCTGGGTTTGAATCCCACATCTGTAGTTTTGGTTGCAGTGTAATATTACACAGTGACGACACATGTATTCACCTTCAACAAGAGAAGTGTAGAAAAGGTGTAAGAAGGTGAGGACACCTGCATTACCTTAAACAGCCTCATACATAAATATAATAATATGATTCTACAATTTAAACACAACAAAGATAAAGTGTGTCATGTTATCTTGACATGCTCTTGTCGGGCTACTTAGATGTCACACCAGCATTATAAGTTTATATCAAAATATATGTGTGTGTGTGTGTGTGTGTCTTGCTTTGTAGCTTACCCCCTACAGCCTCCTTAAAGTTGCCTCCTGCAGTACAGGTAGACTGTTGCGGAGATTGATATCACAAGTCTGAAGCCATTACATGAACACAAAAAGCGTAGGTCGCGGTGAAAGGAAACACAGGGGATGCTTAACTTCTTCTTCTTCGTTCGTTCGTTTTACCGCACTGAGGTTTTCTCTCCGTCGACGGAGGAAAAATAAACCAGGTTAAATGTCTGCGTCAATCGTTCAGACCGTCATAATCAGCGCAGAGACGGACCCGAGCCTCACCGGTGACCAGTAAGTCTGTACTGCGCCATAAACACTGATAGCCGTGCTTTTCACTGACTGATAACTTACACTTAAACCGGCCGGTTCCTGTTTGACGTCGAGGCGTGTCGTGTAACTGCAATGAAGCCCCGCCCACCAAGGAGACGCTTGTTTTCGATTGGTTACGCAGCGCTTGGACCGTGACGTAAGTATGACGAGGGCACTACTTAACTGAGTACGTGACGGGCGACGTACTGCAATTCATTTTATTATTATTATTTATTACATCTACGTTTCTGCTTTTAATTTGATTAATCTTTTCTATTTGATTGATACATTTTTTAAATATATTTTTTCTTGTATACTCAGTTTAGGCAAAATAAAATTAAATAGAACAAAAAACCAAACTACATCCATGAATTGAAAGTATAGTCAGTGTGACCTTTGTATTTATTAATTTTTTTTATACCAATTTTTCCGTGAAAAACGTAAATATGCCTAACACCTTGACACTTAAAGGTGCATTACATGTCTCCACCAAAGATCATTTCAAAATGTACCATATTCATTGGTGAAGAAACTATTCAAATTATTTTCTACTAAAAGTAAAAAAGTACCAAAAATTACTCTTTTCCCACATTCAACATTTTACTGAGGTAATAGTAAAGAAGTACAAGAAAAAAAAGTTTAAAAAAAACAAGTAAAAGTGCTCATACATCATTTTATCATATATAGTTGTAATACTATTATTAATATACAAGCAGAATTTTAATGTTGTAGCTGGTCACACACTGCTGTATAATTCATTTATAGGATTACATCGCTTTTTTAAAGATCATATATTTTGAATGTAAAACATAAACATTACTAGTATTTAAATTACAAATATAGGGGTCAAATAGTAGCTGTACTTAAAACAGTACTTTTGTACTTTTGGTTATTTTCTACCACTGACTGTATTAAAGAAAACCAGGGGCATTCTCACAACAATCACAACTGTGGTTCTAGTAACAGCGGGAAAAAAACAAAACAGCTTTTGTTCTTTTATATGTTGTTTCTATTCATGTCATAAAAGTGTTCAGTTCAAAAGCTGCACTAGAACAGAAACATGACAGAAGACAAAATACCAGAGAGAGTTCTCAACCAGACTTTCAGATCCCTGTTTACTATATTTTACTCTATGGTGAAACCAGTTCTGACCTGATTGCGGTCTGCTAGTCCCTTATGGAAAACCCTGACTGCCCTCTGCTGGTGACAATGCAGCATAAACAACAAGCTGGACCCCTGCAAATAAACATCAGTATGAAATAAAGACACACGATCCACATGTAGCAGTTTAGAAAGCCTCTTTAATTGCAATAATACCAACATTTCACAAATGAGAATCAGAGGTGCAGACAGACGAACATTACAAAAGAATTGAGGAGATGCAGTTTTTTTTCTTCCATGATTTTGTTTGGATTTCCTTTGTTTTTAAGTGCGAAAGATGTGATCCTTTTAATTGTGAACCGTTACTCTTTAAGTAACATTCCTCTCACTTCCCAGCAGTGTGAGCCAAAAGCCGCCCCTGAGCACAGCCTGTGAGGGGTTTGTATGTCAATAGAACTTCATCTGATACGTCTACTCAATACCTGGCCACATATCACCTCCCCATGTCTATATGAAGCCCTATAGGCCGGTCAGAGTATAGTGTACACAGGTTAGACTAACAACAAAGTACGCTCCCTACCTCCTGAATCTGCCTTTGGTTTGTAACAACCTCAGCTACTCCTCCCTCAACAAGCTGTGCCCTGAGAATACAGTGTGTGCTGTAAGTATTAAACTACCCCCACCACCCCCATTTAAACTTTACCCTGAACATTAACAAAAACACTGATATTGATAAAAATAAAAATCAATGCATGTCCAGAAAAAAAGCCAACAACCCTGCCCAGAAGAATTCAGCTGCATTTAAGGCCTTAGTGTGTGTTGGCAGTCTGTGCGTCTGCTAAATGAGCAGGTACACACAGTCTCTCCAAAACTTCTGTCAGCGTTTCCATTAAACACAAAATGCAGTGGTTTATGATGTCTAGGCTAAAGTGTTTTTTTTCCTTGTCAGTGCAAAATTAAGATATTTCAGCACAGTCACAATCAAATGCCTTCAGTATGCGTCAATGGGTTTCCAATTGTTACTTCAAATCTGCCTCAAATTTTACTTTCCACATGAAATGTGGGCATCAAATTATTAAGCCCAAAAGCGTAGTCACAAGTGCTAACTGCAGCTAAACTGATAGGATACATTTCAGCATAATAAACCTTCAATATAAACTGAGGCGAGAGCGTGAGCGGAATAAACATGAAGCACTTCCATTCTTAACCATTATAAAAAAACTTCTGCATAAAATACAATTCTATAGATTGAGATATTACTTTGGTCCCCTTCCAGTAATCGGTCTTCATTTATGTATACTTCTTTCTTTGTTTTCTTTCTTCAATTAGAAAAATAGATCCTAAATCAGGACTATCATAGCTGGAATGTTTCCTTATAAAAATATCATTTTCTTTTTTTTATTTTTCCCAGAGAACGAAAAATGAAGCAAAAGAAAAATTTGGCCCAAAAAATAACGTGTGTGTTTGTCAGCATGGTGATTGTCCCAGTTTACTGGCTTCTGTATGTGTGAAAGTGTGTTAAGAATGCATAGATTGTCAATCTTAAAGAGATCAGACTGTCACGGCCTTGTGTTTGTTTGGTGTCCCTCTCTGTTCAGCAGGTACAGTAATGTGTGCTCATGTGTATTTGGGTCTGTCTATTTATGATGCAGTTCTAAGGAGCCAAGTGGCACTGTGGCTGTTCACTCAGGCTTGGGCTCGGGGGTCTCGCTCTTGGGCTCGCTCTCCTCGTCGCTCTCGATGCCGGCGCGGGGAACGGTGCGGCGCACGGTGAATGGGAGGTCACCACGCCTAGAACAAGAGAAGAAGAAACACAGTGAGCGAGCAGACAATATCTCGAGATAAAGTCACGGCACCATCTTGCAAACTGCTCTCCGCTAATCCCAACAGATGTGCGCAGGACTGCTTCAACTATCTGTGCGGTAAACTGGAACAACATAAAAGCAGCTCGGTCTCTAGAGTCACTCCGCCCACCTGAGCTTGTTCTTGAGGGTGGTGACTTCACGGTTCATGGCGTCTGCCGACTCTGTGGCATCCTCCAGCTCTCTCTGCAGTTTCCTTCGGTTGGCGTTGGCTCTCTGAGCCTCTTCCTCAGCCTCCTCCAGCTGACGCTTCAGCTGCTTCATACGAGAGTTCAACTTGTCCACCTAAGAATTTGACAGATTACGTAAAATGATTAGGTACAATGATGCAAAGCTGATCTTCATAGTACATCTGATAAAATACTGGAGCCGTCTACTTTTTTATATTTCAGTTTTTAGGCTTCTGGAAAGTGCTGATGTAGATCAGCATAAACATTACACTGATAATACTCAGAAAAGCCAGAATACTGAGACAGAAATAGCCACTGCAGAGCTCCTGGAAAACCTCTGACCTGGTCCTTGTACTGCTCCGTGTTGCGTCTCTCGTCATCCACCTGCAGGATGACTTCCTTCAGTTTCTTCTCTGTGCGTCTCACAAGTTTGGTGGCACCCTGCCTCTCCCTGAGGCAAGATTACAACACTGATCAGGCTAACGACTTTAAGACTGTAAAAACATATTTTAGTACTTCTTCCACCACTGGCCTACAAGTAAAAGTCCTTCAGTTAATATGTCACATAAGTAACTTGGACTGCAGGTCTAGTATTATTACTGATGCATAACATGCAAGTAGCATTTTACTGTTGCTGGAGCTAATTTAAACTGTTTGTATATTGTGTGTATCATATTTTATAAAATCATCAAAAATGATCAACGTGAAATAAAAGTATTAAGTGGAAAAAAATGGAAATACTCAAGTAAAAGTACCTAAAACCTGTAATCAAGTACAGCGCTTGAGTAAATGTATTTAAGTTCCGCCACTGAGACTTTTCCAAGCTTTGATTAAACATCACCTCTTTTACTTATTTAAGTAAATGTGCAGCTGTTAGTCAGTTATCTCTCATTTCCATGGCTGAAGCTTTCACCTGGTCTCCATGTCCAGCTGTTCCTCCAGCTGAGAGATCTTTGCCTCCAGGGCGGCCATGTTGGCCTTGTACTTGGACTTGACCGTCCCCTCCAGCTCCTGCAGCTTCAGCTTCAGCTCCTTGTTCTGACGCTCCAGCTGAGAACGAGCCCCTTCCACGCGCTGCGAGGCGCTGCGCTCTGCCGTCAGCTCCACGTTCATCTGGTCGGTCTAGACACGTGGGACAGACTCGTCAGTTTGGGCCGAACACACATTTTCGTACCACAAATAATCAGGAATCAGTGTTTCTCTTGGATTAACACTGCTCACAGCCTCGAGTCGCTTGGATGTCATATCAGAACCTGCAGTGACAAAATGTATAACGTGAGCCTGCAAACCTGCAGCATTGCTTTCTTCAGCCTGTCGTTGGTCAGCTCAGTGTTGCACTGCTCCTCCTCCAGCTCTTCCTCCAGCTGAGCAATACGAGCCTCCAGCCGTCTCCTCTCCTCTGCAGCCTGAGCACTGAGAGAGAAATAGGTAGGTAGATAGAAGAGAGGAGAGAGGGAAGAGACGTAGGTGAATAATACGTTATAGACACGACCGACAGTTTGGTTATTTTTACTGATAATTGAAGGACGTCTTACTTCTTGGTGGCCTGGTTATTAATCTCATCCTGCAGCTCATCTCTCTCCTGCTGGGCCTGTCTCTTCACTCGCTCTGCAGCTGCCAACTCCTGCACAGAATCAGCAAAGAGGGGTTCATCAAAGTGTGACAGCCAGTTCTTAAAGAGGACGTTTGCTTTAAGAAAGGGAGGGGGCGATAGAAAAGAAGGTTAGAGAGGCGTGCGTGCCGACCTCCTGCATCTGGATCATGTCGGCTTCCATGCCCTTCAGCTTCTTCTCGGTCTCCTTGCTCTGGGCAAGGATCTCCTCTCTGGACATGCGAGTGTCCTCCAGCTCCCGCACAAGATCCTTCAACTGGGCCTGAGGAGGAAAAAGAAGAGCAAAGCTAAGTCCGAGGAAACTGGGGAAAAAAAAAAAAAAAAAAAAAACTACAGGAGACAGGAGATGATTTGTTGTATTGAAGATATTTCAACAACCAACTCACTTGGAGTTTCTTCAGCTGCTTCAGGGCCTCATCACGGTTCTTGTTGGCCATGTCGATGCCCACCTCCAGCTCCTTCAGGTCCAACTCCAGCTTCTTGCGCGAGGCCACGGCTGCAGAACGCTGCTTCCTCTCATCCTCCAGCTCCATCTCCATCTCCCGCACCTGCAGGATGCGCAATGGATTTCAACCACGTCCCATACAAGAAATTGTACTTGTATGTGTCCACCCTCAAACAGTCGAGAATGTCCCACGGGAAGCAGACAACAGTTAACATACACCAGAGTGGGTTCCAGTCTGAAATCCATCAGTACCTGCTTGACGAGTGCCCTCTTCTTCTCCTCGCCCATCTCGTCACGGCCTGCCAGGTCTCTCTCATACTGGGCCTTCATGGCCTGCATGTTGACCTCCAGACGGAGCTTGGCATCCTCTGTGGCCTGCAGCTCGTCCTCCAGCTCCTCCAGCTGAGTCTTCATCTCTTCCAGCTGCTGCTCCATTGCACGTTTAGACTTCTCCAGCTCGTGGACCTGCACCGCAGGGAAGAGGACGACAGTATGAGCAGACCACACAGGCACAGACAAAAACACACCTCTGCAAACACTTTTTCCAGACTTACGTTCTTGCCAACATCATCCTTAGAAGATACCAGGTCCTCCATTTCAGCCCGCAGCAGTTTGTTGTTGCGGTCCACCTCTTCCTTAATGTCCATCAGAGACTCCAGCTCGCGGGTTAAAGCCAGTGCTCGGGTCTCCTTCTCCCGGGCCTCAGCTTCAGCTCGGTCACGCTCCTCTGCGTAGCGGGCGGAGATGGTCTTCTCCTCTGCCAGCATCTGGAGAAAGTGTTTAACATTTGTGAAGCTCAAACGAAGACAGATGTAATCGAACCATCCTCAAATCCTGAAGCATCAAAAATGTATTTATTATTATACTTCGATGCTGCATTTACACTATATACACCGTCTGACCTGGTCAAACTTCTTTTGCTTCTTCTCTAGGTTGGAGACGATCTGTCGGAGGTGGTCTTGGTCTACCAGCAGGTCATCCAGCTCCTGCTGGAGACGCGTCTTGGTTTTGTCCAACTTATCGAAGGCAGCACATTTCTCCTCCAGGCGCTGGTTTGTTCCCTCCAGGTCCCTTTGAAGCCTCTTCTTTCCCTCCTCAGCTGTCTCCAGACACCCTGCGTCCTGCTCCACCTTTTTCCTCATATCAGCAAGCTGTATGGAAAGAGGTGGTGTCACTCAAACATTCAACGCTGTGAGGTAGATTTGTGCTTCATAAAATATCCTGGATAAAGTTAAACTGAAGTCTTTAGAAGAAGGCAGAACAAGTTTCTAAGCTACTGGTCTGACGGAGGATCATGTGTTTTACCTGAGCTTGCACAGTTTGAAGCTGCTTCTCTACGTTCCTCTTTGCTGATTCTTCTTCATCCAGCTGCTCTTTCAGGTTGTTCTGTTCGTCCTCCAGCTGGCGCAGACGTGTGCCCAGTGACAGTTTCTGGCGCGTCTCTTCCTGGAGTAGCTCCTGTTGTAAACATGAACATGTAAAGCTGAATGAGATGAAGTAGGCCCTTCGATTGAGTAACACGATGTTTGCAAGGGGGTAATGGTCAAGTTCAAATGGACATGTCCCTGTATGTCCTGAAAGCATCTCAAGGGAGAGTAACTTATTCATTTGTAACATCTCTGAATATACAGGAAGTGCGTCTGCGTACCTGGACATCCTGCAGCTGGGACTCCACAGCAGAGCAGTCCTTGGTCGCCTTGATGGATTTGCCCTCCACATCACTCAGCACGCTGTTTACATTATCAAGTTCAGCCTGTGGACAGAAGACAACAAAAGAATCACTGAAAAGAAAAAAAACACAGATGTAATAAGAAGCACAGAAAACAGTAAACATATGATAGTTGTAAAAGCAAAAGAAGTAGAGTCCCGCCAAGTCAAAGAGCTGTACCTGCACTTTTGACAGTTTCTCGGCCAGCTCCAGCCTCTGCCGCTCGCTCTCTGAGTGTTTGAGCTGCAGCTCCTGGACCTGGGACTCAGCCTTCTTCCTGCGATGCTCGGAGTCTCCTTTACCCTGCATCAGCGTCTGCATCTCGATGGCCAGCTCGTTCCTCTCCGACTCCAGAGCCTGCTTGGCCTTCTCCATCGACACTTTGTTCTGCAAGGAGGGACACAAACGTTAATGGTTTGTGCAGTCGAAAAACAACATGTGAATTAAGGAGAGATAAAAATAGAAAAAAAAAAAAAAAAAAAAAAAGTATTTAATTACCCTCTTAGCCTGCTCAAGCTGCTCATTGAGCTCGTCGAAGGCCTGACCGTGTTTCTGTCTCATCTCACCCAGCTGCTGCTCGTGCACTTTGGCCTCTTCATCCAGAGTCTTTTTAAGATGCGCCACCTCTGTCTCACGCTTGGACCTGAGGAGGAAGAGCAGAGGTTAATCTGCTTGTGTCAAGATGTCCAACGGACCCCGAACAGCACGGAACACGAGAGGGAAATATTTAACTGTTGTAGCTGTCCCAAGACCTTTATCTCTACCTGAGTTCTTGCTGGGCTGCAGTGGAGTCCAGAGTGTCCTCCAGCTCGGTCTTGAGGGCCTCCAGCTCTTCTCCCAGGTCCCTGCGGTGTTTTTCTGCCTTGGTGCGGGCCTGCTTCTCCAGCTCCAAATCCTCCTGCAGTTCAGAGAGCTGAGCCTCCATTTCGCGGATCTTTTTCTGGGCCAGGTTCTTCTGCGCTGCCTCCTCCTCGATCCTTCAGGGAGAGATAGGTCAGTGAAAATGAGAACAGGGAGCGGGAGCTGGGGAATCTTTGTCAAACTTATCCATCCATCCATCCATCATGGGTTTAAATAAGACGGCCTAAATTCTACAACTGACTAATAAACTCAGTACAGGGCAACAAAGGGAAACAATAACGAGCTGTAAACAATGTGCTGTGAAGTCCACACAGACCTGGCCAGAGCTGCCTGGAGCTCTTCCTCCTTCTTGGCCAGCTGGGCACGGAGCTCAGCAATCTGGGCCTGCAGCTCCGCAATCTGGTCGTGTATCTCAGTGAAGTCGCCCTCAAGTTTGCGCCGGTTCTTTTCCAGCTCCTGACGCTGCTTCTCCTCCCTGCGCAGGCGGTCTGACAGAGAAGAAGTGCAAATGTCAAATTATGTGCAGGAAGACAAAGATGGAAACTGTGATAACATATTGCTCTGTTTAGACTCAGTGTAGAGCCAGTGGGATCTATGATGGTTATAACGTATGTTACTGCATGTCCCTGTCGTCTTCTCTTCTTACCCTCCAGGTCTGTGATCATGGCCTCGTGTTTGGTCTTGAGTTTCTGCAGACTCTTGGATTTCTCCTCCTCCTCTGCCAGATTGGTGGTGAACTCAGAGATCCTCTCCTCCATCAGCTTCTTCTCCTGCATTCACAAACATGGTAAACAACAGGTTTAGTAAGAGATGGCACACTTTCATTTGTTATTTTTTAAGCAGAAAGACTGAAATCAAGCTCGGCGGGAGTCGTCACTACCTCCCTAAAAGTATGGCTCACTACTGAAATTAACCAATCACTGTGATTCTAGGTCTTTTTTTTTTTTTTTTTAATCCTAACCTTGTTTAGTTTGTTGTTCTGGTCGTCTAGAACCATGACATCATCTTCTATCTTCTTCATCTTGGCCTCCAGGGTGACCTTCTCCAGCTGGAGCTTCTGTCTGGCTGCCTCCTCCTCATCCAGCTGCTGCTCCAGGTCCTGAGTTTAGATGAATGACATGAGGCAAGAAATCAGTAAGTGCTCTGAAATAAAAAAAAATGTAAAGTTGGTGGAGAGTGAGAAGGAGTGAACTCTCTCTACTTACTGAAATATTTTGCTGCATCTTCTTCTTCTCCGAGGTCAAATGAGACGCACGCTCTTCCTCCTCCTCCACGCGGGCCTCCAGGTCGTGGAGGATCTCCTCCAGCTCCTGCTTCCTGGCAGCCAGGCGCGCTCTCATCTCCTCAGCCTCGGCGCAGAGTTCGGTTTCTGCTTGAAGCTGCTCCTGCAGGGCCATCTTCTCGGCACTCAGCTGCAAGCGGAGTAAAAAGACGATTTTAATATTGTGCATCGGTTAAACAGCGCTCAAAGCATCCTCCTTCATTATTCTACGTTTCATGTTACCTGCTGTTGTTTCTCCTCCATCTCCTGCAGCTGCTGCTCAGCATACAGATGCTTCTCCTTCACTTTAGTCAGCTCTTCATCCTTGGCCTGCATCTCCTCCTCCTGCCTGCTGACCTGCAGCAGAGGCTTCACCTGAGGACAAAATGGCGGTGTTAGGTATTAATAAAAGGGAAACAAAAAAAAAACGGTTGTGAAAAAGTGCAGTAAGCAAGATATTGGCTAAGATGTTGTAGGAGAGCGGGGTTCACCTTGGTGAAGAGCCTCCACCACTGCCAGTTCCTGAGTTTAAGATAAGCGGCACAGTTCCTCTGGATCACCTTCATTGCAGTCAGCTGCTGCTGTCTCTTGGCAAAAGCCCTGCAAGGAAATATTCAAACAGAGTCAGACAATCACATTTCCTGTCACCATGCACTTCAATGCAACCAACTTTAAGATAAGAAATACCCTGTTATCAAAAAACAAGTTATTTCCCATGATTCAGCTTCACTCAAGTCAGTTTTTTTTTTAAATGACTAAAAAGCTGAGATGCAGAAGAAATCTTGTTTACGTCCGAAATGTCACTTAAATGATGCTCCATGTTGTTTGTCAGCAGCTTCTAAACAGGATCCTGATTCCAGAACTGTCACAGAATGTGGTGATGTTGTGTTCTTACTTGCGGGCCACGTAGCCTCTGCACCAGGCCTGGAAACTGATGATGATGTCTGTGATCTTCATGTCCCTCTCCTCCTCCAGGTGAGCGAGGACACCTGCTCTGAAGAAAACTTTACTCTGGCCGATGCGGTACAGGTTCGGATCCAGCTCCAGGCTTTTGATCTGACGGGAATAGGAAATACACGGATCAATCGCACTGCGGAGGGATGATTTTCTAGGACTAGATTATTGTGGCGCTTAAGTCGAATTTTGTAGACTGGTTACCATGAGCACACAGGCCTGCTTCCCGTCCATGAAGCCCTTGGGGATGGCGTTGGGAGTGAGGATTTCATACCTGGGGGAGGAGTAGATGATACGCGTTTAGTGTTTTCTTACACAATGCTAAATGACAACAATAAGAAACAATGGAGACCATGTTATTATTCTGTCACCTCTGTCTGAACTCCTGGAAGACGATGCGGTTGGGGAAACCCTGTCTGCAGATACGGATCCCCTCCAGCACGCCGTTACACCTCAGCTGGTCAAGAACCAGGTGGGGGTCCAGTTTACCAGCCTGAGGAAGGGGAACATTTTCTGATCAGCAATTTGGCAAAAAAGAGAAACAAACAGTTTTACAACAATATGTTTAAAGAACTACAGAACCAGAGGAACTCAACTCAGGATCTAAAAGTCTCTTTTGCTCATTCCTGTTTGTGTTCTCACCTCTTTAACACAATTTTAGGACGTCAGCAAAAACACAGATCCTGTTATTCTATGATTTTACTGCTGCGTGACTCTGATGTAATTAATGTAGGAGAGGGAGACGTGCAGAGGTAAAAATAAGACACTGAAAACTCTGAAGCATCTACCCACAGCGACGATCTGCTGAGTGTTTGTTGTCCATTTATTTCTATATTTGTGTCACATTCTCTCCTTGATTCACTTCACTCTACTGCCTTTCCCTCACTCTCTAGCTTTAGTTTTAACATTTATAAACACAAAAATGTCCACCCCTCCTCTTAATATCAATACCTACTTCATCGTTTAGTGAATTTGTAAATGAAATAGTGAAGTTGTAGCTGCCAAGTCGTCTGTGTTTGTCAGTGAAATGAAGATTACTGAACAATTAGAAGGTATTTCGCCTGCAGCAGGGACTGTTTTTAGCACCTGCAACTACCGCATAGCTACAAGGTTCCTTTGTTAGCAGGTTTAGTTCCTGAGTTCCTCAAAAAGATTTCCCCGTGGGAAAGTTTCTGTCGAGGGGAACGGCCCAAACAGAGGCCTGTAATTCTCCAATACCTTTTTCTCGTGGTTGGGGATGATGCAGCGGACAAAGTTTGGGTTTGTGTTCCTCAGAGTGGCCATGAGCTTGGACAGCTGCTCCTTGTACAGCTGGCCCACTGTGCGGAACATGCCCTTACGGGTCTTAAAGGCACCGGGCATCTCAGACATGCCAGACACTTTATCCAGACCCACAATACGATCCACTGAAAGACGGGGGAAAGAAAGAAGAAGAAGAAGAAGAGAGAAATAGGGGGAATGACATTTTGTAAAAAGTCAGTGAGGGTTTAATTTAATAATTTAAATATTCAACCAGGCAAACTCAAACCAAATGCATGTCACAAGGAAGAATGAATATGACCATTGTCTCTCCACTTCCTCATGGTAAACACACACCAGGAGAGAGGAGAGATGGGACCAGTGAAACACCACACAAACAGTGAATGTGGAGGGAAGCAGAAATCGAGGGGGGAGAGGAGATGACAGAGGGGGGGGGGGGTCACAAAAAGTCAGTGAAGTGTGGAAAGATCACACACCATTATGAAAAAATATTCAGTGCAATGAGTGAAGGGGGTTTGTCGACTGTTCACACTGCCTGTGGTTCTCTGAGTGAAACCTATGTGCGATGGTTCACCTCAATATGTATGTGTGTCAGGGTGGTGACAAACGGAGGTGCTTGCAGTGGGCATGTATCTTTTGTGGTGACAAGAAAAAACAAAAAAAACAACAAAAAAAAAAACAAAACAAAACCAAACCCATGCAGTATATACCCATCGCTGCAGTACCCATGACCAACACCAGGAGTCCCCAAACAACACTATCACACAGAGGGAGAGAAGGAAGAGTTCAATGACAGAGCAACAAAGTCCTCAGATGACCAGAAGATTTTGTTTCTGAACACAGAGCTGGTTAAAAGACAATGAAGCAACTGACAAAATTCGCTGGCATCTTTGGAAAGATAATTTCAGGAGAAAAGGACGATTCACAGCGGAGGTCAGCACGTTTAAAAACAAGAGAGCAGGAGAGAGGGGGAAAGACTACATAAATGAAAAAGAAACCTCATCACCTGAGTCTGAGTGTAGAATAGGAAAACGCTGATAAAAATAGGCTCTCTGACAATTCTGTACCTCTGAGACCCAGTACAAGAAAAAAGATGACAGACAAAACGGGGCCGTACAGAGGAAGAAATGGACGGCAACAACAAGTGGGATTTGAGAAGGTAAAAACAAAGGTCCACACACCAGACAGTAAAAAAAAAGAGAAAGAAAAAGCAGGATGAAATGCCAAAACAGGAACAGGAAGCCAACGTAAAATATATTCCCACATCGAGCACCGCCTTTAGAGAGGCGGTGATTCCTGGGATACAGCGACAAGGTAACTTCTGTCTGAACTCACCGTCCTTCCAGAGTTCAGAGACAAACTTGTCAGTGGACTGGTTGAGCAGTGAAGCCACGTTGTCATTCAACGGGTCCATGTTCTTCATCAGCCACTCATCCGCCTTGTAGTCCACCTGAGGGGTGACATCACACAGGAAGCAAGGTGTGTTTTTTAGACTCACATCTTTAGGGGATTGTTTGTAAAGTTATTACAAATTAGGCTTAAGTGATGCATTAATGAGATGGCATCATAACTAAAATTCACATTTACCTTGCCGGCATAATGGATGATGCAGAAGTCGGCTTCATCCTTCAGTTTCTTGGGTTTAAAGAACTTGGGGTGTGTGCCCTGCTCCTGCAGCACCTTCTCCACAAAGCTCTTGTCTGTGGCCTTTGGAAACCAGCACTCCTCATCCAGCAGAGCCAGAATACCAGGGGGACTGGCCTGGAAGCAAAGGAAGAGTTCAGAGCTCAAAGCATGAAACAGAAAAAAAAAACAAAAAATACGTACAAGTAAAATAACAGAAGCGAACAAACTCACGGGTTTCTCGATGAGGTCGATGCAGGGCTGCAGGTCCAGGCCGAAGTCGATGAAGCTCCACTCGATGCCCTCCCTCTGGTACTCCTCCTGCTCCAGGATGAACATGGTGTGGTTGAAGAGCTGCTGCAGCTTCTCGTTGGTGTAGTTGATGCAAAGCTGCTCGAACGAGTTCAGCTGGGGAGGGAGGAAGAAAAATAAATGGGTGAGAACACCGTCGATCCACAGCACAAATACAAATTGAATGGGTGAAATTCACAGTGAAACAGAATATGACACAATAATCATTTTATCTCGATTATCTTGTTTTTATAAATCGTTTGAGGCCAAAATCATAAATCAAAAACAAAGTTCGATTAATCTCCCAGCCCTATTTGTACATACAGAGTCTTTGTTCTAATACACTGCCCTGTAGGCAAGTCATTTACAGTTTGCCTCGGTTGTTTACCTCAAAGATCTCGAAGCCAGCGATGTCCAAGATGCCAATGAAGGAGGCTCCCTGTCTCTTGGTCTTGTCCAGGGCTTTGTTGATCCTCATCACGAGCCAGCGGAACATCCTCTCGTATGTGGCCTTGGCCAGGGCCTCCACAGCAAACTCAGCTTGCTCCTGGGTCTGGGCCTTCTGGACGTAGTCTCTGCCCACCTTGATCCTGGGTGACAGGATGGCTCTGGTGAAGTCTGTGACGTTCATGCCCATGAGGTGGCACACTTTCTGGGCAGCTGGTGCAGAGGAAACAGAGAAATGGTGGAGCCGACAGGAAAAAAAGAGAGAAGAGGGAAGACAATGAGATTTAAGATACAACTGCAGGATCTTAAAACTACATGTGAAGGTGTAACTTACCCGTGTTGTCGGGCATGGAGGCCTGGTCTGTGTGTCGCTCCTTCTTGAAGCTCATGTTCCCCAGCTGCAGGACAGAGGCCACCACCTTCAGCATGCCTGCAGAGGAGGAGAACAAACATGGTTTTATGTTGCACTTTTCAATTCGACGGCAAAGTTCCACTTAAAGAATAAAAAATAAATAAATAAAAAAATATGTTTTAAAGTAATTTGCTGTCTGCCTTTTACCTATTTGCTCGTCCTCAGGGATACTCATGATCCTCATGGCCTCCAAGGTCTCTGTAAACAGATCCTTGTCCTGCTGCCCAGGAATTGTGACGTTCCCATTGGAGAGGAAACGGTAGTTGTTGTAATTTTCAAGGAGGAGTTCATCTGAGGGGAGAATGATGGCAGTGAGATAAATGTCAGAAGAAATTAAAACGCTGTGATCTGTCAGAATGAAAATAAACAATCATTACTACTATGAAAGTCCTTAAGTCTTTAAACATATTAGTTACGTAACGCGTTGCTTACTGCGCAGTTTGTCTCCAGCCCCTGTGAGCAGGTAGTAGAAGATATGAAAGGTCCTCTCGTCTTTGGCCTGGCGAATGGCACGGGATTTCTCCAACAGGTCTAGTGGTCAGTCTGTTAAGGACAAGTTCTCCGATACTACTGTGATGAAGCTCTCCCAACTGTTTGGTGCGTTGTAGTGACACTAGTGGTTAAAATTCCTGCAGTGGATCTAAACCACAGCATTTAAAAAAAAACGAGGCTAAAACAAGCACTGCAGTGTTTTCAGTTCTAAAAAGGGAAGCGATCGGACGGTTTCAAGGATACAAGTTTCAATATTGGCACCAACGATGTAACCATTGACGTCGAAGTTGATCCTGATGAATTTTCCCTACAGGAGAAAAAAAAAGGCATTTAATAAAAAGGTCTATAAGCAGGCGGTTTATTATAAGAAGAAAAAGAAGAAGAAGATGAAGCTTCGAGTCTTACAAATCTGGACGAGTTGTCGTTCTTGACTGTCTTGGCATTTCCAAAGGCCTCTAGGATGGGGTTAGCCTGCAACAGCTGCTTCTCCAGCTCCCCCTGGTGGAGATGAAGAGAAAAGCAAAGCACAACATAAAGTATACGTTCTCTTTGCACCACCATTAAAACCTGGATAGTTCTCAGCCATGGATTGAAATCTAACCAGACAATGGATTAATCTCTGTGATGTATCATGCGATCTGCTGTTCACTTACTGATAATGTTTTGTCATTGTAAGAAAACTGATTATTTTGCTTCCTTTTAAATAAATATGTTGACATAGTGATATTTGTTAATTTAAATTTACCCATGTTGTACTTACGTCTGAGGACAAGAGAGATCATAGAGTGTACAAGACATTTAAAAAACAACAAGTGACAAGAGGGATACCATATACACACACCAGCAACACACACAAACAAACACACACACTGCACCCAAGCATTTTACCCCCCACACACACACAATGTCAGGTTAGTGCCCAAATCTGCAAACACCCAGAGACCCCGAGACCCTCATCAGTAACCCATCACCTGTGACCCAGAGCAGAATAATCCAGTGAACCCCCGAAAGACAAACGAAGTCCTTTCAGCTTCAGTGTAACATTTAACCTCTTCCCTCGAGCTGTACTGGCTTTCAGTGAAGTCTCTGCACGTACACAGTGCACCATTGTGTGCAATACAGTATCACATCATTGGTAAGTTATTTTTAAATTAAAAAAAAAAAAAAAAAAAAAAACTTCCCTTACACATATGATATGAACAGTCATTAAAGAAAGGCAAAAATCTTTTCCCTCTTTGCTGAGCAATATGTGATTTTCAGCAACATTTCACCCTGTTTTTATTGTTGTCTTATTCTGTTTTCTTACTTCTATTTTTTATGCTTTTTATGCGGACCGACATCATTTAAAATCCAAAAGCTGCCATTGCTCCGACTCATAGGTAAAAGCCCATATCACATGTTAAGATCGAATAAGGGCATAAGAATTCAAAGCAATGACATTCTGCTGTGTCAGAGGTCTGTACCACCGACTGACTGAAGGTCCAGGATTATCAAATTAATTTCAAGCTATGCAGCAAATCCGATTCTGGACTACTGCTCCTTCACTGAGCATCTTGATAAATAAATAAAAAACTTTGATAAACAAATCACTTTGGTTTAAGTTGAGGGACACAAAAACAGGTACAGACAGGTACGCTTTTATAGGATATCATTTAATTGTTCACACACACACACACACACACACACACACACACACACACTCACACTCACCAAGCAAAAAATTTTATGCAAATAGAGAAAAGCAATTTTGGACTCAGGTGCACGCACAAAGTAGCGATACAAGTTATGAAAAATTCAACCAGACAAATATATGAACACAGTCATGAGAGCAAAAATTGCTGTTTTTTTTGTTTGTTTCTTTTTCCAGCAAAAGCCCCTCCCCCTTTATCCTCCCATTGTCTGGCTGAATTTTTCACAGGAACACATACGGCTGCCACTGATCTGCAAACAAACTTCCTCCTTACTTCCTATTGGCTGGCATGACATGTCACCTCTGCCCTTAAAACAAAGTGACTCCCACAACAGTGCACTCCAGCGAGGAGAAAAGAGGAGGGAGGATGAGGGGTGAGGGTGGGGGAGGAGGAGGATGAGGAGGAGGAAGGTGATGACAGAAGCAGGTGGGGAGGAAGGGTGAATGGAGGGAGAGAGTTAACTCACATGTGACAGGATCGAGCTGTTCTGTTGATGGGAAGAGAGAAATACAACAACCTCAAAAAAAGGGATGACAGATGTGGTTTTCATCAAACCCCAACCATGTTGCGTTCAGCAGCATCTATCAAAAGGCTGGCAGGCCAGATAACAGGGGAGCAGGTTTTTCTGACGTAATGTGCGACTGCTACATGGTAGACTGAGTTTTATTCCAGATGAGTAGATGCAGTAATATCAGCGAAACAGAACATATGACGGATGAGGTAAGGCCTCTGCTTTGTATAACATGTCAAATGAGTGCCAGGAGCCTTTAAATATGCACTACTGTTTTCCTGTGCCTGCGGAGCTGTTATCTTGACTGCCACCCCTTTTCCTGTGATGGCAGCAGTACCACATCAGAATGTGTCCACTGAACACAGCAATGGAGATGATGGATTAACAGTCATGTACACAATCAAGTGCACAAACACAAATGAAAAATAAAAAACGTGGTTGATCAAGAGAGAGGAACAGGAAAATGTTGATCCTGTGAAAATAAAAAGCACTGGAGGGATTAGGGATCGTGTCTCACCTGAAAATGACGATTTGAATAAGAAGTAACAGCAGGGAGTGAAAGGAGAGATGAAGGGAGTAAGATGATGGATAAACAAAGGTGCGACCAGGGGATGTAAAAGAGTAACAGGAGGAAGGTTTGAAGGGTGAACTGTGTAGACGAGAGAGGCAGGACTGACCTGATCTTTTTTGGTCTTGTGAGAGGAAGCTACGTGAGCCAGATACTGGATGACCTTCTTGGTGTTCTCTGTTTTTCCAGCACCAGACTCTCCTCTATTCGAGACAAACAGAGAAAAAAAAGGCAAAGGATTGAGAGAAGGAAGGTCTAAAAGAGAGCGCTGTTCATACAACACTAGAGGAATGTGATGTCTGTTTGTCCGTTTTGTATCTGAAACTCACGTGCAAAGAATGGACTGGTCTTCACGATCTGCAAAATAAAATGTGCAAAAGCTTGATTATGCAGAGCAACAATGCTGCGTATTCTAAGTGAGCCTACATTATCACTACAGCACATACAGTTTCACTCTGTACAACAGGATGTACATTGGCCACAGGCAGGAAATCTATATCCGGCTTCCTGTGAGTGGAAAGAGGTGCTGCCGGGTTTCTAACCAGCCGGTTAATTACCCGTCAGCTCTTGTAACGTGGTCTGAACAATTTGGAGCCAAATATGGGAAAAGAACCAGAAAAGCGACAGAGGGAGGGGAGGGGAGTAGTTTAGGTGTTGGTGCATGAAAGATGACGGAGCTCGGCACACGAGGGAAGACAGGCCTACAGGAGGCGGACTAAAGAAACACAGCAGTCCCGCAGGAAATACCAATTAGGTGCTCGTAATGTTACGTTTCTGTTGCAACTGTACATTTAAGTTACACAATACTATGTAATTATATATTGAGGGAAGAGTTTGTGTCTCAAGAAAAATGCAAGTGAAAAGACAGGAAAGTGATGAGAGCACTTGACGGGATATGTTTCTAACATAATCACTGTGAATAATATCCTGAGAAATTAAAATTGAGCTCAATCAGTCGCAAGATCAAAATGAAAAACAATGACATCAACATAATCTGTAACTTTTGTGGATTTAAATGTATATCCTGCACAAAGAGAGTGATAAATAGGAGGCCCGGTTAAATAAAAAATACAACTTAGCTAGAAGTTAATAAAACTTAGCAAGAGTTGAGAGCGTCTGGCATTTTCTGAGGCCCTTGGGGCAAGTGAATCATGTCAAACACTACGAGCAAGTATTAACTCTAATATTCCCCAGTACTTGGTCCCCGGTGTCTTCTATTCTATTTTAAGACCCAAACTCAATATACAAACTACTCTCATGCACTGCATTTGATTTTTTAAGAGCAGGCTCTGATGCAAATAATCGGCCAGTATTACAGCGTGTGTGCGTAAAAACGCGTTCGCTTTCGGAGCCTCACAGTTTATAGCTCAGTGTGTTACCACTCAGGACACGGTAGCGTCACTGACAATGTAGTCTTAAAGGGATGCAAATTACAAGCTTTGGGAAGAAGAAAGTATGAGTGAGCCATGTGAGCCAGCAGACTGCATATCCAGTAAGGACGATGACTTACCCTGCATCATGCTTCTGTAAGATGTGTCAGTGATGGCGTAGATATGAGGCGGCATTTCATGCCTCTTCTTGCCCTTGTACATATCGACAATCTCCTCTGAGTAGATGGGCAGGTTCTTGTAGGGGTTTATGACGACACAGAACAGACCAGAGTATGTCTGCAGAACAGAGAGAGAGGTGGCATTTAATAAGATCTTCCCTTAAATGTGGGATAAGGAAACAAAGTGAAGGCACAAGAGGAAGAGGAAGGTGTTTGTGTGAAATGGGATGGTTAAAAATACGATAAATGAGATTTCCAAAGACTGTATTCAGTGCGTAGATCAGGATCATGGATTGGTTATGTCACAAGCTATCATATGCTGAAGTATAATGGCTTCTTCATAAAAAAGGAGAAGTTGTATTTCATTCATTAATAAGGCCTCCCTCCCCCCATCAACACCAAGCTGAAAGTTTCTCATGAACTCTGATTTGTTTCCCTCCTGAATTATGTAATCTCAACCCCGCCCTGCTGCAAGTTTAAACTGATGAGTGACCTTGGCTTTGTCAAACTACTAGCGACTTGAGTGGTTCATCGAGTCTTATCTCAAATCTACTTGACAGAATTATCTTTTCTGCTTTGAGGCGGTGTTTAAAAACACTTCCTTTCTGTAAACTCCATGAAATCTTTCACATTTCTCCTCCTGACTTCTGATTTTTTTTTCTTCTACGTGCTGCATTCCTGTGCTGCCCTTCCACCATCTCTGTACCAGGCATCTCTGCCTGTATTGTACACCCTCTCTCCCCTGGGAGACACTCAATCGAAAAACTACAGAGGAGTCTGGAGCCTCTCAAACCAACTGTAGCCTGGGGGGGGGGGGGGGGCTGTGTTGATATGACCCGGTCAAAGGGACCAAATTATTCCCAGCCCAGGGTAAGGTGGATAAATAACATTAATTATGGGGGCAGTAATAGCTGTTACAACACATTTTACATTCCATGTCCATCTGTGCAAAGCCTGGCCCCTCCCTCCTCCCTTAATGCTGTTCTTCACATCTCTCATGCTGTGTACTTCATTGTTCCCCTCAACTTCCTGTTTACAAGATAACTCCAAACACAGAGGAAAAAAAAAAAAGAAAGAAAAAAAAACAAGAGACAGATGAAGAGGGCGAAGGGAAAGAACGCTTGTATAGCACGGACTGTGTTTCTTTGCAGTGGCAATTTGGACACAATAGATCATCTTAAACAATGGGGACTAATGAGATAATTAGGAGGTCGGACAGGGAGATGAATTGGTTTGGAGAATGGCCATGGGAGATTGTTTTCTATAAGCCTGTGGGGATTTTTAAGGACCAGTGTGTTGGATTTAGAGGGATCTGTCGGCAGAAATGGAATATAATATTTATAATTAGCTTAAAATGAGCCCTACATGAGGAGCGGGTCCTGTAAAAACAGAGCCCGCCATGTTGCACTGACATGTTTCTACAGTAGCCCAGAACGGACAAACCAAACACTGGAGGCCACCGTAGGTTCGACTACACGCTTAGGAAGAGAGGGGTGAGGGGAGGGGTTTTTCAGTCGCTGCTAAATGCAAATAAATCCTACACACCGGTCCCTTAAAATGATTACGAAGAAAATGCTTTGAGAGCACGCCAATGGGACCAATTTAGCTGCACTTTTGTGTAAAACACAAATGAAAGAATGCTATGTTTGATGTGTTCAAGGCTGCTCCATACTCACATATATGAGACCAGAGTAGTATCTCTCCTTCAGGTTGTGCAGCACAGACGCCTCGTTCAGGCAGGTGAGCTCGGCCATGTCCTCGACCTTGCTGAACTTGGGCGGGTTCATCTTCTGGATGTCATCCTTGTTCACCCTGATCTTCTTGCCAGAGTCTGCCAGCTCCACCACGCACTCATCGCCGCGCTCTTCCTTCACGGAGCCGGCTTCGAAGCCCAGGCGCTCAGAGGGCACCCATACCAGCTTCTTGGTGGCCCAGTCAGCCTGCGCCAGGGGGTTGTTGACCAGGTTGCGGTCCACGTACAGGAACTTGTCTGCGTCTGACATGGTGGCTGTTTCAGAGAGAGAGGGAGGGAAAGGTCAGTGCAGTGAAATTTAAAAATTTCAGAAAGTCTGAACTGCTTCATTCTGATTATCATTTAAATGTATCTGGTAGAAATAAAGTTTGGTGGTTAAGTTAAAAAAAAAAAGAAGAAAGAATAGAAAGGCCTTTGCTATCTTCACATGCAATCGCTGAGGAATGCAAAGTTCACCACTGAAGTGACGTACAACAGGAAACGTCTGCTCAAGTCAGGTCGGGTCGACAAAACACACAACCATGTCAAACGCGGCCCCATGTTACTCCCTCGCTAACCGCTGTGAATACTTAATCAAACTTCCAGCTGCTGGACCATCGGGGTGACAGAGGGGGGAAAACCTTTGCCTAGGATCACAGAGAAACCGGTTCATCTCGCAGCAGAGGCGCCTCCAAGTTTGGCTGGAGTGCTCCGACAAATACAGCGGTCCGTTTGCTGGTGGGAAGCCGGTGAGGGAGCAGGCCTTTGTTGTTATTCCTACTGCTTGGTAAGGGTGATCTCGATGAGATACTGTAAACCTCCTTTTCAAACAAATAGTCCCAGTAACTACATCTGGAAAAACAGGCCATATGTACAATTCCTCTTTCCATCTTTTTTGGTTAAGATGAACAGTAAAGATAAAAAGCAAGTTTCAGTTTTTGTATTAAACAACAGAGTCGCGTTGTTTGTAACTCACCGTTTCTTGATTTCTTAAACTTCGTGGTTATTTTTCAGATTTTAGTCCATAACCACAATTACTAAATAAAGTTCAAGTTTTGTTTGGCTCCTGTTTCACTCCTTCTCATGGCAGCCCACCATCTCTCTTTTTTTTTTTTATGTTACTCATTGGAACAAATTGTTATCTCCAGTCAGCAAAGTTCAGTACTCCACTCTGCCTAAAATATTCCTGGGTTATTAGTAACTGTGTTGGGATGCAGGAAAAAAACTGGAGCCAGGTTATTGCTGGTTATTAAAGACCCTCATGTCCTAGAAAGCTTTGGCAGTGGAAATGGGACATTGGTGAAACTTCTAGGAGTCAAGTGAAAAGAAGCATCTGCCACTTTAAATACACAATTTGATTGAATTTGATTAGAGTCAGAGGATACAAGTCAAACTGGCTAAAATTTCCCATAAAATTTGTAGCGAACCGACACAAACGCTTGACATTTAACGCTGCGTGCTGAAGCTTCATGTGAAATATGAGCGGCTGATTGTAAACAATATCTTGTTCGGGCATATAGACAACAAACTCTGCACAAGCTGTTCTCGTGTCCATCAACCTCTGAAAGCTCATAAGTAACATGTTGTTGACAGGGAGTGCTGCAGTTTAACCCATATAGAGAGTGACTAGACAAGTTTAACCGGTACGAAGGAAAAAGACGAAGAGTGTGGGCTGGAATCAAACCGCCCGCGCTTCAGGGAGTGCAGAGTGACTCGGGGGCAATTAGCTGAACATGGTGTGCTTTCACTGACACTGGTGCCCCAGACTTTACCATCTCAATTATCATTCCGACGCAGCAGGGGCATGACAACGTTTTCCCAGCAGCGCCAGGGTCGTTAGCCGTCCTCGATGTTCCCTCACCTCCGAGGCAAACAGTAAAAAGCAGCATTATGGACACTTGTTTGCATATGCTGTGTGGCTCATATGCAAACACTAAGAAGAAAGAAAGAATTTTTTTTTAAAATCACTGCAGAGGTTCAGCTCATACACTTCATCATCATGAAGGAAGACTATTAGCTGAATTGTTTTATGTGTCCATGTGAGTAATTTCACATTGCTATGTGGCCCAGTGGGAGATCCTGGAGCCAAATTCTCATGCTCAGCATCATAAAACACTGTTTGTACTTAACAGTGCAGAAAAAAAACACTGATTTCATTTCCCTGGCTTAGTGATAGACTTTATTAACTTTCAACTAATTTTGTATTCCCTGAAATTTATGAACAGTAGGTCAACTATGATGATGCAAATTTTGTATTTTCAAGTTACTATCTATGAAAAAAAAACAAACCCTCGAGAAAAAGTAGAAGTTGTTGCATTTAACAGGCTTGTGTCTGTCCCTTCTGTTCCAGCACATTAACCCTGATCTGTGAGAAAGAAACGCAAGGGGGAGAGAGCCATTCTTCTCATGACCCCTCCATCCCTCCATCAACGCTGTCCAACCCAAAGCTGCTCACCCCGCCTCCCCAACTCCCATCCCTGGTGTGCCGACCCCATCCTGCAGCAGAACGTGGGGCAAATTAGTCCTGCTACACCTCTCAGCTGGCTCCACACTCCCTCCTCTGCCTTCAGTCACCCTGCAATTCCTCTCCAGAATCCTAACACCCCCCTCCCCCCTTGTCTGTTTATCCAGTCCTTTCAGGGTCGCATTCCTCTCTTACTCACCCCCTTTATCAGGGAGAGACAGCGAGCTGAGGCATTCCACAAATTTCTGTCCTCCATCCTCCGTGCCTCCTCCCTTACATCTTTCTCAGACCTATTCTCTGGCTTTCCTTCCTGTTTTTCCCCCCACTTCCCTTATTCCCATCACACCAGCGGGTCATGTGTGCCCTTCGGTGTTTCATCACTCAGGGGAGATCAACATCAGCTCACACCGGCTGCACAGATCGAACAGACCTGAGCGCTCTTGTTCATAGCGCATATGCCTTCACCATGTTCCCATGCTCCTTTAAAAAAAATTCACTTGACCATTACTCGCTCCAGCACATTTGGATCAGTTGGCCCCATGCAAGGTTGAATACGAGCCATGACTGATTATAATCCCTGTAGCTTTGTTGTTTGGCAAAAACAAGAGGTGGAGCAGAACGGGGTGAACACACCCAAAACTCTGCTGCTGATGTAGATCATGATAGGCCTTAAAAGAGAAAAAAATTATGATGTGACTTTTGCCAAACAAGCATGTTCCCTCACACCTGGGGAATACGAGCTGTAGGCCAGGGCATCTCTGTAGCATCACAATGCTTCATTTATAATTTTAAAGCTCCTGCAGTTTGGATATTACCCTTTTTTCTATTTCTATTTCAATAATTTTGATTAATTGTTCAGGCCTCGCTTGGTATGTTTCAGACATTTAATGTTGCAATACAGAAACAAACGGTCTGATTATATTAGTGTGTGTGTGAGTGCTGCAACTAATTTATTTTCAAAATTGTTTCGCCTGCAAATTACATTAGGGTTTCAACTAGCAAATATTTTTATTTTCTGTAAATCTGCCACTTATTTTGCCATTAAGGGAGATATACGTTTGTCTTTAAACTGCTAGAAACTATTCAGAATGGCGTTAATAATTTCCCACAGTCCATTGCGACATCTTCAGATCTCTCTCTTTGGCTGAACAGTTGCACAAAACACAAACATGTGGCAGAGAAAAGCATCAGATCCTCGTATCTGACCAAATAGAAACAGCAATTTTTTTTTTTGAACAGGTGCCAATTCATTCTCTGTCGATCTAATCCATTAATTTATGTGCAGTTCTGGTCTAAAAAATGTCAGAAATCACTTCTTTGAGTTGTTTTACTGTTCGCCCAACAGTCCAAAACTCTGCAAAACCTTTGATTTAGAAGCTTAAACTAAGGAATGTTTGGTATTATTGCTTGAAAAAAAAAGCCTTTAACGGTCGATGAGACTGTTGATGATTGATGATGAATTGACAATCAACTATTGTTTCGCCTCAAATACTGAGATAATTTGTAAAGACGCAAAAGACACAAGTGAGAGTCAAGCCCGCTGATGTGTGCCACAGTCCGACACACATGCTTGACACAGATAACTCGTTGACACACTTCAAACTACGTCTCCAGAGAGTAGCATGAGGACTAAAAATTACTCCAACAGCTATTCTAGTTTGACAAGCGCTGGTCTATATTGAAAGTAGAGAGAAGAGGAGGGATAAAGAACTCCCACCAGACATTTTTAGACCCAGGCCTTCCCACATGGAGGCTGACGGTTATGGTAAGACAGGGATGTTGACTTGACTTTGAGATAAAACAATGTGCATTAACACTAATCACCCCCACCCACCAGAGGTCCATGGCTCAGGGTCTTGCAAGCCTTCCTGCCAAGTCCTCTCTAATCCTGTAAGAATCACAGTTTCCTTGATTCCTTGTTACTTTGCAACGCTGCTCGGATGCGAAAGCATTCACTATCTATTCTCTCGAGGCCCATTTATGACGAGATTAGCTGGTCTTGGTATTCATAACAAGGATTACTCATTAATTGAATACGTGGACACACAGTCATCCCGAAACAACCCTTGACGAAAATCCCCAAACTTTATGGAACCTGACTGAGATACCATTAAAGGATTATCTTCTAAAAATTCCCAAATGACAACAGAGTTAGCAGTATCCTGTCAAAGCTGCAGCAGCAGCGGCTTGAAAGAGGAAGAGGCAGCACAAAATAAATAACACTAGGAAGAGAACAGGGGCCAGTTTTAGAAACCGGCCTCATCACAGAGACCAGACTGTGGTTACAAACAGAGGAAGTAGTGCAGTGGCCAGGACTTTGAGAAAGATGTGGAGGAGGAACAAGGAGAGAAATGGGAAAAGGGACGAGCTACAGAGCGTCCTTTTCAGTCCCGTTTGTCCCCGTTTAGAAAGCAGGTCAACCTTCGTCTTTATAGAAAACTCAGGCCATCCATCCATCAGTCTGACTCCCTCTCATTCCTTTCCACCTCACTGACCCTCCCTGAGTTACTGTAAAAAAAAAAAAAAAAAAAAAAAAAAAGAAAAGCCAGGAGACGTGACAGCCTCTACAACCGCACATCCATGTACAGTCAAACCCTCCTGCTCCGGCTAAAGGGAACCCATAAACCAGCTGCGCCGTGTTGACTGCCCATTGACAGGAATAATAATAGAACAGCAGCAAAGTCAATAACACTGTGTTCCTACCGACCGCATCCCGTTCCCAACATCCCAGCTAGCTTGCACTGAACCACATCTGCTCGTCTTCAGCCGTCCTTCCTCATGCCATGGATGTTGTTTTACACTGTTGTCACCCTAGTTTGTTTGGTTTTTAACTGTTTATATTTCCCTTTCTAACAAACACATCCCCATCTCCATTCCTAGGGCAACAGTTCCTCTTGTGTCTCATGGCTTTACCCCTCCATCCCCTTCACTGCGAGTTTCACGCTCATGAGAGACAGACTGGGGGCCAGACGGAGAAAGGTACCGAGTCAGTCAAAATTCATTATGGGCTCACACGTCGACCCCCCCCCCCTCCTCCTCCCCCACTCCCTCTCCCTCTCCCCCCTTCGCCCTCCTTCTCTAAAAGTGGGAAGGGTGGGGCAAGGAGAAGCGAAGGGAGGAAAGAGGAAATGACAAACTGAGAAAACTATTTTGCCATTTGTGGAACTTGTTGTGTGCGAGTCTTTCAAGGAGGAGGGACGGTGGCGCTTTCCTGAGCACATGCAGAGCGGCTCTGAGGAGTGAGAAGTAAATTAAGCCCTTGCTGGAAAATAACCGCACTGCATGACAGATCTACATCACTTTCCACATTACTTTTCACATTCCTGCTCCAACCAGGATCCAATTTCTCTTTGAACTGCAAGCTGGCCAATGCCATCTACCATTTACAACTAAAAGAGGCCCCTGCTAGGTCTCACTAAAGACCCTCGGCACATCACCTACACCAGTGGTTCCCGACCCTTTTTTGCCTGGTGTAGGCTTCCCCCCCACAGCTCTCATCTACACCACCAGTCGTGCCCCAACTGTGTTAATTCGAATTGATTTTAAACTTATTGAACACCATTATGTAACAGGGATGTTACAGTAATCATTCGTGTGACTGAATTGTCAGTGTTTAGGTTGCTGGTTTTCACACACTCTCAATCACAACATACAATGTTAATCCTTAATCCTTTACTTTTAGTTAGCCATTTCAACTATTCATCTTTTACCTCCTGGCTGGGAATCACCGACCAATACAACTGCTTCCACTGATTTCATCTCTACCCATTTCAAGCATTCACCCATTGAGTGTGAAGATAGATAGACCTTTTGGACACTTAAGTTAAATCGATAATTGGAAATAGGGCGTTGGTCTGATAAGCTCGTCATTTTCAGGGCCACAGAACAAATTCCACATCTATCTTTAAAACAGCTATCCGATTACACCATTGAACGCACGATCGACTGGTTATATGTTAAAACGGGGCAGATACTGCACAGCACCAGTTTGGCCTTTTACTGAAACACTCCACCAGTATTGACCACTAGATAAATAGATAGATGGTTACGTAAGCCGCTGACAGACAGTGAAAGAATGCAGAGGGGAGTTAAGATACACATTTCTGTTTGTCAGCAGCCGTTTTTCTTCGGAGGAATGCTGCACTGGCACAACTGGGGTTTTTTTTTTTTTTTTTTGGTTTTTTTTATTTCTGGCAGAACCGATGATGAAAATCTGCTACTTCTACTTCACATCTGCTCCTGTATACTTATAATATTCATCCTATGTTGTCACACTATTCATCATCCTATCACCAGACAGCCCCCACCTATTTTCCCTGATGGATCATTACGCAGCTCTTTTTATCACTTGTTATCTCTACCTGGGGCACTCCCTCTCCGTCAGACAATACAAAGATATCTCGTTTTAACAATCGTCTCCTCAAATAATGTGTTCACAGTACTCAAGAGCCACATGATAGTTTGACAACCTGGACATCTGGTGTGCAGCACGAATCGGACAGACACCGGAAAAACATGCCCAATAGGAGCCAGAAGACCCATTACAGAGCGCGTTTCAAAGTTCACAGTGCAAACGAGAGGTTAAAGCATCTGCGGTGAGCGTGTTGCGCAATGTCAAAAGTATTAACCACTTCTCTACACAGTTCCACGTCAGATGTGCAGCTCACACACACCCACCTGGGAACAAAGTCTAGTTTCTGTCATGTACAGTAACACACCTGCACCACAGTCACCACCGATCCTGTTTTTCTGTGTTAGGGTCATCGTGTGGCGTTTCTCAGCTTCTGTAAAACAGCATTGCGCTACCTCTTTACTTCACTTGCATTATTTCCATTTAGTTCATTTGCATTGAGCCAAGTAAATCACGACAGCAGAGTTGAGAACATTTCTAAAAAAAAAAAAAAAAAAGGCTGCCAACTAAAATAACCTAACAGTCAGGTGTTGACTTTCCCGTAAATTCAACCCAACAGGAAGTTGGATCAATAAACTGGTACTCCAGAGAAGGCACGACTATAAGTCTGTAATCTCTGATCAAGCATTACCTCATTATTTCTGCCACAAAAGAGAAAGCAGTTTTATCTACTGAGCCACAAACAATCATCACAATAAAGGCATGGTCAAGGTCCGTCCTTTGAGATCAGATTTTTTTAAACAAGCCCTTTCTGTGTGTAGTCCAAGTCAGAGCTTGGCCATTTCCTTGTATTGTTTGGTTGTATTGAAAGCTTACAGGTGCATACTGTGAGGGGGAGGATAGAGGAAAGGATGGGGTGATGGCAAAAAAAAAAAACAAAACAAACACAAGCAGAGGAGAAGGAAATGAAGGAGAATGTAGACGGGAACAGAGATCGATGAGAAAAGGTTTGATGAGGAGGCTGAGGCACCAAGGAAATATAAAAAAATAAAATAAAGTGCAGTGAAAGGAAATAGGAAACCCACAGCAGACACGACTGCAGATTCATCCTGAGCCCAGACATTTCAACCAGTCTGACTGAGGCAACTTAATTATGCTGCTCATTCAACCAGAAGAAATGCGTTTGGGCAGAACCAAAATAGACATATATATTCAAGAAAAAATTGCCGTTTGAAAGTCATCGAATTAAAAAAAAGGGCCAACATTAATGATATACTGCACAACGTAAAGACAGCACGTTCAACATGTGTGCAGGCCCAAGTCTGTTGTGTTTCATACTGCCTGCATCACAGTCCGTCTGAAATAAACAGACTTTATGTGTTTTTCTGGACACAGTAATTCACCCTGTGTTGACTGTGAGCAACGCTCCAACTACAGGCCGAGAAATGGCATGATCAGCTCCGCCACGGTTAATGGAGAATCTTAACAGACTCCGCTCTGACTGGAATGTTTTGCCTGCATGAATGAATCTCAGCTGACTATGTAGGAAACTAGGATATGCATGACACTTGACCTTACTGCCCCATCAATCATTCTCAAGCATTAGCACCAAGTATTACTAGAAAACAAATGAGTACAATGTCCTCAGAAAACAAAACTGGCAGCCCCCTCTTCAGCCCTTTAACCATGTTAACATATTGTGTATTACTGAAGAAAGATTAAGCTCAGACTAGGGTTGCAACTAACAACTGTTTCCACGATTAAATAGTCTGCTAATTCTTGCAGCTGGAAGCAGTGATTTTTTGGCATCTTTTAAGCAAAACAACAAACGATTAATCAATTATCAAGATAGTTTCTGAGTCATTTTTCAGTCAATTAAGTTCTTTTTTTTTTTAGCTTTTCCAGCCTGTGTTACCAGCTTAATTTATCCTTGACAATGTGAGGTAAAGGGATGATTGAGCCTATGAATGCAGTTAGAAGATCACACACACACACACACACACACACACACACACACACACACACACACACACACACACACACACACATCAGATAAAAGATTAGAGACACCTCACATTTGGTTCACAAGAACCTTGGGACTTTTCATAACAGAAGACAGCTGTGGATTGCAGAGTGCCAAACTGTGTCACACTGCCCTCTCCATGCTGCGCTCTCATTTGCAACAAAAAGCAAGGGGCCTGCAAGTAATCTGGCTCAGCCAGGACAACTGTCTGTTCAATGAAATCTAAACATCCACAGGCATGTTCTCTCAGACTGAACAGCCTCACATACCAGCTCCCTGTTCATGTTCAAAATGTCTGCATTTAATCTTGTCCAGCCTACAGTACATAGCTGTCCCAGGGGGCCTCGAGTATGGACACTGCTGACACACGAATGAAGGAATGTAACGATCTCGGCGGGGGGCTTCATAACTGCACTGAAACTGGCAACCTGTGAGAGGAACTGGCCTCCAGAGAAGGTATTGCACAATGCATTGCCAGGACTTTATTCAACCAAATGACTCAAATGCAATAACAGGATATGAACATACCACATGTCACCCAATGTGTCCTGCTAAGGCTAGAATATTTGCAGACGTGTCTCTGTCAAGCAACACGGCGAATGACTGAAACTGCTCTAGGAAAGAGTGTCGGTGTATCATCCGGAGACTACACCACCGTGACAGATGACTTTGATAAAAAGAGATACACACCTGCATACACACACACATCAGCTAGTTTTAAGAGAATATCAGCATGAACCATCATTTGCACAGTCAATGCCTGAGTATCAAAACGTTATTATAGTGGTAAACTCACACTGTGGTTTAATGGCCGCTTGGCAGAAAACATCAGCACAACATAAGTGTACGGTTCTAATTATAAAAAATAAGTGCAAAAAAGGTGCTGCTCTCACTTTCTGAGACCACTAACACTAGGTACAATGGGAAGCAGGTTTGCCAGAGTTGTGAGTGCTACAATGCCCAGTCTGACTTGAGGTTGAGTTCACACGTAATATTTTTTTTTTCTTCCAGATACTGAGCCACACAACTTGCCATACGTAAACTCAGAAGGGCGTGCAAGCATACCAGAGTCTATTTGCTTCCCTAAGTGCAAACACAATGATCTGCCAAAACAGCGAACATAAATTGTACTGACAACAGCACAACACTTATGTAAATGTACCATGACATAGCAGAGTCAGGCTTCATGAGAATGAGACGAAAGTCAGATTGTAAAAAAATCAATGTCTGAGTATGGCCTGAAGAAATGACTGCATCAAATGTCTTGCAGTAATGTGCATTTGTGGTAGCCTGAATGAATGTGATGACTCATGTACTGACTGCAGAGAGAACAAAGTTTCCTAACTGATACTGAACTGAAATTACAAGATACAATTTTCTACCTGGACAGTGTTTGAAGCCGTCACTGATCCACGTTTTTCCACATCGAAAAACTTAACTTAGCCTCAATATGTCCTTAATTTTCAAGCCTCCCAGATTAGAGGGAGATTTTATGTTTTACAGTTTATGAAGCTCTCTGAGGAAGATTTGTGGCATTGGCCTGAAGAAATAAAATGTACTTCACTTGGATATTGATATACCCCATAAAATCTCTTAAACCATGGAAAACTCATGTTGCCCAGCTCATGATCATCTCAGTGAACTGCAGTGTAAGTAGAAGACAAACCCGGTCATTTTCAGCTGGCACTCTTGTGTATTTCTGGGTAAGAAATCTGGCTAACTGATACAACAACCAATGCTTATCTACCTCTGTAAAATTACAGTTATCAAACCAGATGGATAATCTTCATAGTCCATTCTGTTAAAACTGCATTTCCATACTATGCACCCTCAGCTTCAGCATAAAACTTAATTTGCCTTCATATCAGACATTCAAACGCAACATCCAAAACATGTTTTAAGAAGAATACAACAGGCTTAAAACGAGTTGTAAATGTATTATCTCACTGTTATGTATCCTATCAATGTCATTTTGGACAAGTCTCCCCTTTAAAGGAGATAATGTATCTCTGAAAAGAGGATGGTTTAATAATAAATAAATAAATAAATAATAAAGAATTTTTTTTAGGTCCATCTACAGAATGGAGAAGGTAACTTATAATGAATACAATACATACTGTTACCCTATAGTCAAATGTGTTCCTTATTTTACAGGGAGCCCGTTGAAAACCCCTCAAGGGGCCCCGGTATTACCAGCAGCACGAGCGCACAGACAGAAACACAAAAAGAAAACACACATAGATATGCCATGGTTCAGTGAGGTGCTCCAGCCTCGTTTTATTTTATTTTATTTTATTTTTAAAAAAAAATATATATTTTTTCGATTTACCGGCGACCTGGTGACGTCATGCCGCCAGCCAGACACATTGCTGGCCACACACGTCGTCCCGTTTCTGACCGTTACAAACCGAAAAGTTCAACCGCAAAACTAGCGATGCTACACTTCCCGGTGACCTCCCCCCTCCCCCGAACGAGCCGGTGTTCGTGTAAAGTCTGAACCCAATTTTTCTCTCTTTTCCAGCGGAGCTCAAACTCTTCACCGGTCGTTTTTTTTTTTTTTTTTTTTTCCTGCAACTCATTCAAGCGAATCACTTCCTGCCTCTACAGTTATAGCTTTTAGCTTCTCGCCAGCTGCCAAACAAAGCTGATGCTGTATTTGACGTACCTACTCATCGCATATTATTCACGATTCCGCGCATTAAAAAAAAAAAAAAAAAACGTTTAAAACAATAATAAAAACGTATTCAAGCGCCGTTAAAGTTAAAGAAACCCGGGGTTAAATCTGGTCGGGAGGTCCCGCTCCACCCAGCGCGCGGCTGCTGGAGTTGCAGCCGTGGACTAGCCACCGTGCTTCCTGGTTCAGCTGCACTTGCTGGAGTGACGGGCAACGACTTGAATGAAAGAGTACACCGAGGGAGAGCATGGCAGACAAAAGTGTTCAAATGTGAGAATATTACCTGCTTTTAGGGTGCAGGACGCCTTTCAAGAGGGTGGCTAACAACAACCGAGTGGCTCAGTCAGCGTCGCCGTGAGTCAAACTTCTTTTCCTGTCGACAGCAGCTTCGCAGAGAGTTCAGGCTAAACTACAGCGCTTGTTTCCTCCCTCTCTTTTCTCTACTTCAGTCACTCTTTCTATCTTTTTTTTTTTTTTTTCTTTTACCCTCTTCCTTCTGCCCTCCCTCTTCCACTGCCTGCTCACTGGGTCGCGTAATTTCACCCAGTACGTAGACAGCAGGCGCCGGGGTGCGGTCCAGGACGAGGCGGGCCCCTAACCCTCATGTTTCCGCCCCTCTGGCCAATGTCTGGCGCGCTTTTATAATCCACACACTTTGGGCCAATCACGGTATCCCGAGGGCGTGCATAAATTGAGGGCTGACAGCCGCTGGGATGGGCAAAACTGAAGTTGAAAGCGTTAAGAGAACGGAGGCAGGACAGATAAAGCTGTGTTTAATGAGAGAGGTATGTGCATACTAAGGATTTTTATGACCATATATGTACCAGTCACTCTCAGGATGGACTGCATCATCCAGGGTCTCCCTACTATGTGTCAACAGGGTCTAGTCTGACCAATGTCTACATTGAAAACAAGTAGCAGTGATGGCTCCAAGGGTTTGATACTACTTCTGCTGTAAGGCTGCCACATATCAGACAAATCCCACGCACTCAGGTCTGTCTGGGCTCTTCTGTACTGGTCCTCCTATCTCTGAGTGTTTGTGTTATCAAATACTTTCACTCCACAGAAAGAAAACTGTACACCTACCTCTGGCCAACACCTGAAAATAAGATCATATATTCATCAGTGTTATATTAATAGTATAGCACTTTATAAGTTGCTTTCGCCTCCTCCAAAAAGGAAGGTCGGAGGTCAACAGCAGTATAGGACCAATGGAGCTGTTAAAGATTTAGTAGTGACGCTTTGGCAGGGTGGACACTGGCCTATAGGGCCTTGAACTGTTGAAGAATTTAAAACATCAGTGATCATGTCACTATTAAAAATAATAGCTTCACCCTATTGGCCTCTGTTTCAAGCCAAGGGATTTTAAATATTTTATATAATCTACTTCATAAAAAAGCTTTTTTCTTGCTTGCCTGAGTTCTTGGATGAAACTATGTGTGAAATACACTTTGCATGTAAAGTTAAGTACCCTTTAAAAAATCTGATATATTTATAATAATGGTAATGATAATTGAATATTCATGTGCATGCTAATTTGATCATCAAATTTTTTCCCATACTCCTCTTCTCAAAGCAGCGTGTGATCCATCCCACAACAGAAGAACCAAGATTTTCTTATATTTAAGTTTCATAATTCCAACTTTAAACCTATAACTGGACTTTTCAGTATGTCTTGTCAGTGTTTTTATACATGAATATCGCATTGATGTAAATGAACCAGTGCACCTGTCAGATATAAGATTAGATCAGTATAGTACAGTATAGATTTAATCTCACAGGTTCCCATCACGCAGTCAGGTAGAACCAGATTCATGACCAGACATGTCAGCACTACCTGGGAACCGCTGCAGGTGGTGATCTAATTAATGTGAGTGAGAGAAATATTTGTTCAGACTTCTAATCAATCCTGACATTTAGCTCTTCAATTTGTCTGCCAGAAAAGTAAACAACAAAGAAGACAAAGAGATTTGTAAAGGGAACACATATTTATCAAATGAAATCAAATACAAAGCAACAGATATCTGTAAAACAAAAAAAACCCAAAACAAACAAAAAAACAGTGGCACTGGTAGAAAAAGAGGAACAGATGGTGGGACAGTGCAAGAAAACTGAATAAAAAGAGAAGTGTGAAGTGATGGCTGTGGAGATAAAAGCTCCGTGATGCCACTGCCAAAATCTGTGCAGAGGAATGGAAGAGTACAATGTGAACCTGTTTACTTCAAATACTGCAAATGTTCCTCTGGGATTCAAATTGGTTGATGTGAGCACAGTTTGTAGAGTGGAACTGACGGCACAGAGCCAACGCATGCCACAACCAGCAGGGAAACATTAGCAATGGAAACTAGATATTTTTCATTTTTTTTCAGTGGGAAACATGGATTAAAAAAGTCAGCAGCTTTGATCAGCACGAACTGAGGCCGAAATATAATTTAAAGCAGCGATTCCTAACCAGGGGTACTTGTGCCTCAGGGTGTAACCTCAGTTGCCAGTGGAAAGATTGTGGTATAGCTCAACTAATTTGGGAAAAAAAATATTAGGCCATGATTTGATTGAAAAATAAATATCCACAGATTGAGTCAGCTGTAACACTTGAACACCACAGGTTGCAAATGAGTGTGGGAAAACTAGTTGACAAGTGAGCAGAAAAGTCTAAACAGTTTGATAAATGGCCACGGATAAACGGTACAAATGGTTAGCTAAAAGTAAGAGATAAAGCAGGTGAACTTGTTAGTTAAAAGTAATGGATAAAACAGTTTAAATAGTTAGCTAAAAGTAACGGACAAACAGTTGAAATAGCTAAAAGTAATGAATGAATGGTTGAAAGGTCTAGCTTCTGCCATTAACAGGGCAAATGCAAACTTCACCAAACTGACCCAACCCCTTGACAGTTCACTTATATGACAAAATTATAGTATTTTATATATTAGCACATCAAATAGTACTGAATAACATGTAGTTTATAATCAGGTCAAACTAACACAATAGAAACACGATGGATGGTGTTGATGGTGTGATCTTCTGATAGGTCTGAAAAATCTGAAGAAAAAAAATGGTTTAGAGGAAGGAAGTGCAAAGATAATTCTTCTCAGACAAGCAAAATCTTGACCTCTTTCTGTTTTATCCTCCATTCTTCACTCAGGAGGTGATGCCTGATAAGAGGCAGGAATATGAAACAGATGATGCTGCCCTGTGGTCCTGGGATAACTTTCAACAAGACCTGTTGCAGATATTGCTTCTATCAGTGACATCAACTGCACATTCAGCACACCACACAAAGACAACTTTTTATTCCTATATTTAGCCCAAGAATTCACATTATAATGGGGCCTCAGGCATGGCTGCCATCCATTCACAAACATAGGAAAATCACATTTTCTGCAGAACGTGTGATTTATGTTCGCTATGTGTCATTATGAAAAGAATGTGTCTGTGTGTTTTCCTATACGTTTAGCAGCTGGGCATCACATGTATGTAGAGCAAAACATTGAACATTCAGCAAGGCTGCCTGGAAAAATCAATAAATCTCTGTCCGGGATGGATGGGAAATATCCAAAATTTCAGCTACGGGGTCAAAGGTCACCCTGTCGCCTATTAGCTGAGCAGGACCAGATGCCGAGAGAGGAGAGAGGGCCAAGTGGAGGAGAATGAGGGGGAGTAAAAGAGAGTGAGAGACTGCTTACATACAAAAAATGATAAAATAAACAACATTGAATTCAAAACAAATTTCAAAATCGAAAGAAAAGTTCACGTTAAAATAACCGTGTGCCTATAAAGTAAAAAGTAGTTACACAGTTAATGGCACAAGACACAAAACAAAGAGAACTGGGCAAAGAAAGAAATGTAGGATTAAAATGCAGGCATAAATGACCAAATATGGACACTTCTGACCTCACTATCTCCCTCCCTCTCGCTACCTCACGCTCTCCTTTTCCCTGTGACCTACTCTCTCTCTCTCTCTCTTTCTCCTTCCTTCAGTTGGTTGTAATAGCAGCAGGGTGTGTCTGTAATTCAGGGTGTGCAAAGCCATTATATCATCCAGTCAGAAAGAAAGAGACCCATTCAGTGACAGCATGTTAAAAGAGTGGCATGTTAACTCACTGACCATGCTTGCTGTGTAATTGCTTGTGTGAATTCATGTGTGTGGGTATTCACGCTTGGGTGTCTTGGTGAGAATGTGCGCGTTTCTGTGCCTTCATCCATGAACAGGGAAATATGTACATACAGTGGCTCAGCCCTTTGTCAAATCTGGTAAATAGGTTGTTTAATACTCCTGTCTGACCCAGATCTTGTAGCTGTAACCTCTTCTTACCTGACGTATACCGAGAGACGATTCGACACACACACACATGCTTCAAAGTGATCTTTTCAACAACTTGCCGTTTTGTTCGACATCATTCCCCAGCCGTGTACAACACCCTGCCAAAATTATTCACGCCACTCGCTTCAGTTCACACAATCTCTCGGCATCATAAAGCCAAGTGTTTGTTTGTTTGTACCTAAAAGGCAAGAACCACAAGGAATAATTAAGAGCAGCTCCAGCTTTTAAGATAATGCAGCCATGAGAGTATGGCAGAGTAACTGGCTGTCTTCTGCTCTTTAGTCTCGCCCTGCTTCCAGTGCCACCATCCTCCTCCTTTCCGTAGTAATCAGTACACAGGAAGGAGTGATAAGACACATGTTGACTCACAAAACCAAGGAATGTGGAATAAAGGGGAAAATACAGAACGCTTCCCTTCTTTTGTTAAGACGTCTCTTTGCTCATTCATCATCTGTGCTGATTGCTGATGCATCACTAATGCACTCTAAGTCGATATATTGTTGTAAGCCATTTGTATGTTGCATGAGGAAAAGATGGAGGGATATAAACTGGCAGTGGCTGCTTTGTCTGTCTCGGGTTGGTATTTGTCTGGAACAGAGTGAAGACCTAACAAGGTGGAGGGCAGCATGTGTTTCAAATACAAATACAGCTATGTATTTACTATAAACACAGAATGCTCTCAGGCCGTGCCAGATCTGGGTGTTGTTACAAAGTCGCTCTCTCTCTCTCTCTCTCCCACACACACACAGAAACTGCAATGCATCTTGTACATACAAACACACACACACACACACACACACACACACACACAGAGCAAAAGCATTTGGCCCAGTGACAGCTGCTTTAATTTCAAACAAACACACAGCAAACATGAACAGTTTCAGGCTCTGAGAGAGGCGAGCAAATAGAGTAGGGATAGAGTCACTCGAAGAATTCTGCAACTCTGCCTCTCGGCCCGTTTGTTCAGCAGCAGCCGCTGGCTTCCCCTGTCTTTTTTTGCCTTATATGGTCACAAGAGTGGTTGAGTAAGAGAGAGAGACAGCGGGAGCGAGGGTGGAGGTGTGGTCTATTGTTTTTTGCGGAAGAGGTGTAGGGTTACGCGCTGCTCTTGAACCTTTGGAGCTTGTCGTCATTTCTTCAGTCACCTCCTGTCTGAGGGCAGACAAAGAGGATGGGCAGACAACATGGAGGGGGGTGTGGGGGTGTGAGAAGGGGGGGGGGCAGATTGATTCATGAGTGTGAATCCTGAGGCCTCAAGACCATTCGGTGATTACTGAGAGGCAGAGAAGAGGTTGAAAGAGGTTAAAATGGCAGATCATTAACAAAGGTGCTATGATGCAGCCCTAGACATCGCTAAACTATGCAGGAATGTCTTTCATCCAGCGCACAACAACAACTTTGTTTGTGCATCTGGATCACTTGCCTCATTCACACCTGCTTATGTAATGCCAGTGGAATTCCCTCTATTCCAAAAAAGAAAAAACCACAGGGTCTCTGCACCCGGTTGCTACCGAGCACGATCATATCCCCTGGCTTCCTCTGCGATGATCTAATCCAAGCCGGGACCGCCGAAAATGCAGATGGAACATGTCAAATGATGTGCAGTTAATAAGCAGTCTGAAGGCCCTTGTCATGATTCTGTCAGCTGTGGTCTCTGTTACGGCATGCCGGATGGGAAGGCAGGCTGGGATGGTAATGTTTTTATGGTTAGCAGGTCGTGAGAGAAGAGGGTATGATGAAATGATGACTCTCTGACTGCAGGTGCTCTTCTGTCTCCTTCAGCCCCATTTGACCTCATTTACTCGAGTGTCTCTGGCGGTCGATGACACAGAAACGCCTTAATCCTACAGTCCACACAAACACAGGAAAGAGTCTTTGCATGGGAAGTGCATGTAGGTGCACCCCCCAGTGAGACAGGTAAAACACTGGAAAAGTATTTTTTTTTATACTTCTTTAGTCTTATGTACAACACTTAATTTACTTGTTGTGCTATGCAAACTCGCCTTGCCATGCTATTCCACTGTTAAACATTTACAATGTCCGGTGATAACACAGCACTTTATTACTTTTGGTTTAATAATTGGGAACCATGGCAACATCCCAACAAGCAAGCAGCGCCAAAAGTCAGAAATCCAAAGTACAGAGGCGTGTACGTTGGTGTGATGTTTGAAGACACAGGTGAGTGATCAAACATGTTACCAAGCAGGTGAAAATGAAAACGAAAGGTCAAATGGGGCAGTCAACTGTCTGGCTCGACATGTGTTGACCCCAACTCTGATCGAGGAGGGAAAAGTGGTTTGGAGGAGGACGTTAGGGTCAGGTGTGAGACGCGGAGATATTGTGGGGATTAGAGAGACAGACAAGAAGGCAGACACTGTCGATTTAAGGGGATGATAGCAGGGAGGTCATTTACAGAGAGGCAATAAGTGGAGGGTTGTGTGGAGGCGTTTCAGTTACACTGATGAGAGGGTTGTGACAGCATGAGTAACAACCTCACGGTCAGACAGAAATGGGGGAATATATAACACTGCATGCTAAACACAGACATAATAAAACAGGGAATAATTGAGCACCAACTTTCTCTCCTTTGATTCCTAGAGACGCAGACACACAGAGAAACAAAAAAACAGCAGCTTATTTCTGGTGACTTCCACTGCTGTCAAAACATCCAGGGCCGGGAAAGTCCATGAACTTCACAGAAATATTGCCTCAGCGTCATTAGGGACAGTAAATCTTCCACCCTCGTCTCTTTTTCAACCACACACAAATCAAATACAGAACATCTTTTCTCTCCTTTATTACATCACTTGATCATGTTTGTGGTACATTGAGTTCATTTCAGTAATAAACTAAATCAAACTCATAATTTGCAATTCCTGCTCGACTTCAGTTTCACAGTCAGGACCCCAAGAAACACACACACACATACACAAACAAACATACAGACAGACATACACATAAACATATCTTCCTTTCTCACATTATTAGGCATACTGGTGTAAAATGACCATGTGTGGCTCTGCGATGTCAAAGAAATGCCACCCTCTAGTGGACATACGCAGGAACTACAGGTAACACTGTCAAACCTCATTCAGTATTGTCAGGTTTTAAGTTAAATCCTCTTCACCATTAAAACTATAAATGTTCATCCCTCATGTCATACAGTATAAGTGCATTACAGCGGTGTATTTTCCCCCATTCTACAGACTTTTACAGCGAACTGTTACACACCAGCTCTGCGGCTCTAGCGGTATGAATAGAGCCGCGGAGCCGTCACATTACTTGAAAGAAATGGAACTGCTGCAAAATGGAGCACAGCGTGAACTAAAAAGGTTAAAGGAGGCACACACCCAGCACTAGACAAAAGAAACAAGAGGGAGACAGAGAGACAGAAGCAGTAATGCACAGCTGAAGCAGTGTGTCTAGGGATGGGTGTGAGCATTTGAGAGATTGCCAGCTGGGACTGCAGCAGAGATTTTACTTATTTGTCGGCTGCTGCTAAACAGGCTCAAGATGGCGGCTAAGGGCTGCCGACCATGCCAGAATCATACAAAACGGCACCAGAACGGTGGTGAATGGCAGGGCGGGAACAGTTGGTCTATTGTCCAATGACTTTGCTGACAAACGAGTCCAGCTCATCATCATCTTTGATCCCCACAAAATGGTCGACGACGTCACCTCCCCGCATGGCGATTACTGTCGGAACCGCAGACACCTGGCAACGGACAAATTTATGTTTTATAAGACAAGACTAATAATATTATGACTTGATGATTGTTATGTAATGCAGTTGAGTACAATGCAATGTATTATCCTCCTCTCTGACTGCATGTGATCTTTTAGCAAAATTTTATAAAAATTTCCTCCACGACCACTAACAATGGATACTCTATACAAACTACAAGCTTCAAAGTTTAGATGGTAAACTTAAAAAATGTCAGTAATGCCACAGAAATACTTCAAGTCTCACCCCATATTCAATAGCCAGGTCTGTGTGGTCGTCTATGTCAACTTTTGCCATGGCAACACGGCCTTTCTGTTTCGCAACAGCCTTCTCCAACCTCGGCCCAAGGATCTTGCAGGGACCACACCACCTAAAAAAACAACAAAGACAAACAGAATGTGTGACTACAAGCTGCTGAAGGCTTTTCAACTAATTATGATTATATGTGTTTGTATAAGACTTTAAAGCAGCAGGTTTACAAAGTGCTGAACAACAGGTGAAAAATATAAAATATAAAGTATAAAGCAGCAGGTCTTTTTGACAGCAGATGTTTTGACTGAACATAACATTAACGATTGCCATGTTCAAGTTTCTCAGTAAGCCGTGAGAGTGATCCAGCACAGCACCAGGGTCCCCCCCCCCCCCCCCATTTAATTAATTATGCCTCCTCCCTTCCTTGCTCTTCTGTCCTCCAGCCTATGAACCAGAAAATTAATCGAGGTCCACTATCATCGAGGACGTTCCCATCCCCTAAATGTGTCTCGGAGGAGGCGAGGAGCAAGGGGAGGCTCACAGAGCAGCTTCAAGCAACACCCAAATCAGCATCTGTGTAATGACTGCTCAGTTGAAGTAATGAGAGCGTGAAAAAGAACAAACAGGCTGCAGTAGGGATTGAAAGAATATCATTTCATGATTAATATACTTCAGATTTGACAAACCTTTTGTGGGATTAACAGCGCCGATTTAGTCTCTGATGTGATTCATGTTTATTCATAAAATAGAAATGGTTATATTTGTGTATAATCTGAATCGTGAATTCATCATAAAGACAAAAAAGCTTAACTTTTTTTATCCTTCTTTTCTTATTTTGCATTCCAAACCCATCTAGGCTCTTTCAGAAAAACTGAGGTCCAAATATTTCTTTTAGGAGTGTTTTCCTAAATACAGCCTTAACTATTTATGATTAGCAACCATGGCTTAAACACTACTCTTCTGAACAGGCAAAATCTGTGTCACCACTACATTACATCTAAAGAAAATCTCTACTTAAACATTATTTGCAAATATTTATTAGTCGGCCTGATCTTCAAGTCCTACATTATTTTATCCCATATAGAGGGTTTATAGTGCTGCAGTCACTTAGTTAAAAAATTATTCATTCAACTGGTTGTTATAAGTAATTAATAACTTCAGTTATTTTGAATAAAGTGACAAGCACTATATAGTTGTTCGTTCTCAAATGTAGAGAGCTGTTGGATTTTGTTAATTTCATTATACATTTTAAAAACACAAAAATTATCAGTCAACTATAACCATATGTCCCTGGAGTACTCACTGTGCATGGAAGTCAACTAGCACGGGTAGTTCGCTGTTGATGACCCTCTCTGTGAAGTCCTCATGGTCCTGAACGTTGAAGGAGACTGCCCGGCAGGAGGTGTGAGGAAGGGAGCGAGGAAGAGAGCGTGAGGGAGAGAGGAAGGAGACTCGGGTTGTGGCGGACTGCAGGGAGGTGGAAAAAGAGGAGGAAGCGGTGGTGGCTGTGGATGCTGGGTGGCAGCAGATCTCTTTCACTGACAGCGTCCAAATTCTACGTACTAGCAGCCTGTGAGCCATCTGTAAAAATAGACAGAAGATAACAAAACATTAATGTTGTTCAATAGAATTCATTTAAATTTTTTTGCCAGTTTGACACAGGTCAAGGTAAAAGCAGAAGGACTTCTCAATGCTTTTACTGTACCACTAAAGAGGACACTTATGTAAGTCCAGCGTGTTTACAGCCACTTTCTCCATGCAGAGTGCACAATGGGTGGGTGTGTTTTCCTGTATGCTTTAAGCTTGTTAAACTGAAGCACAAATAAGATTTCACAAGACTCTCATAGTCAATAACATTATGTAAGTTTACATAGCACAAAGAAATCCATCAACAACAGCAATAGGTCTTATCTGATTTGTCATAAAAAGGCAGGGCATTAAAGTCTGAATCCACTTCAATCCCTGCAGGTATAAAATATTAGCACTACTTCCTTGCCAGGAAGAGTATTAGAGCTGTGCCAATTAGTCACTAACTCAACAGTCATTCGACAATTCATTGAGCGAAAATACAAGAAATTTACTGTTTTTTAAAAAAAACAAAAACATTATTTAATAATAGTACTATAGAGAATTATTCAAGAACAGTAATGACCATTTTCACCAATTTATCATTTGGTCTATAAAATGGCAGAAAATGGTGAAAAATCCCATCAAAATTTTACAGAACCCAAGTTGTAGTATTGAAACTGTTTGGACTGAACCAGCCATCCAAACCCCAAAAACATTCACTTCACCATTCAAAAATGTAAATTATTATTATTCCATTATCAAACTTGCTGGCGATTAATAGCCTGTCGATAGAAGATAGAAGAAACAATTTGTCGACTAATCGCTCTAGCTGTAATGAAAATGACTTTTAGGTTCAGTCCCTGCAGATATAGTGTCACTGCTTGGCGGTTTAACCCGTTAAGCAGTCAGTAATGGGATCAGCAGCAGCTCACCCCCCAGAGCTTGCTAGCAGTAGAAACAGTTTAAAAAGAAATCACCATTAGATCTGCTGTTGTACAATAAATAGTTTCTTACATTCAAGCAATAGATGTGTAATGTTGATTTAGGAAATCTCTGTGGCCTGTGAAGGTAGTTTACTCCATCAAACACTTTTCGACTTCAGTTTCTTTTCTAGTATTTCACTACTTAGCTATGCTAGTAAAACTGCCCAGTGATGCTAACTTCATTAACGGTCAGCTTCTCTGTGAACACATGTACAGCCATGATGTTCTGCTGTTACAACACTCACGCCACACAGACGAAGAGACAACCGAGCTAAAGCCGTTCAACACTTTCATAATCAACATGTCCTTCTTTACTAGTAATCCATTCACTCCCGACTTGCTTGGAGTGGTTTACTGCGTCTCTCGTGTCTGCTGCCTATCTACCGGCTGTTCGTTTACTCCATTAACCTCCGTTACGTATGACTTTGCCCTCTTCTTCGTTGTCGTCGTCCTCCTCCTCCTCCTCCTCATCCCAGCATTACCCTTCACTGCTTCCAACCATTTATAAAACACATACACACAAACACACACACACCGGACTGTTTCTCTAACACATTTACCACGTACAACAACAGATTAAATAAACTGATGCCAAGTACTTTCCGTGTTTACCTTGCCGTTTAGCTAGCGTTGATCTTGACCTCGCGGACTACTGAAGTACTTCCGCTTTGGTGCCGCAGATTACAAAAGGGACCGAGAGGCTTTTTATCGCCTCGTCCTGGCTGCGGTGCTGTGAGCAGCGCCACCCCCCGGCCAGGTCCGGAAGTACACAATGGACCGTTTACGAGGAGCAATAGAGAGAGGTGAGATTTAACCCTCAAAACAAGTTAAGCCATCACTAGTGTAAGTATTCATACCTTTTACCTAAGTATAAATATATAAAGAACTAATACCGTAATATAAAAACACCCCATTTTCAATAAAAATCCTGCATTTAAAGTCCTACTTATATCAGATAAATGTACTGAAAGTCTAGCTGTTTCCACCTGTTTGCAGTGTTTATGCTAAGCTACGCTAACTGTAGCTTAATATTTATTGCCATGAGGCATTATCAATCTTCTCATATAATTCTTGACAAGACAGCAAATAAGCATGCTTCCCTACCTGTAAAACAATCCTTAGAATTAGGAACTGCCCTGAAGTACGGGTAGGACGATATAATTTAAGATAACAAACAAGCATTGGGTGAAGCATCATTGCCTGTTTGTTTGTTTTTTATGTATATGAACAATAAACAAGTAATATGTTGTGGGTGTGGGTCCAATTTTCTTCAGTAAAAACATGACATCTCCTACGCTCATGCTCTGCACGATTAATTCATAATTTATAGAGATGGAACAGCTCGGTGGATGGACCGAGCCTTTGATGCGCAAGGGCAACAGGATGAAAGAGAGAGACGGTGGGTGGGTTGTTTAGAATAGAGGTGGGTGTCATCCAAGGCTCAGTGAAAGAAGTCAGACTCAAATAGACTGAACCAGCCACTGGACAGAGAGGAGCACAGATTAACTGTTAGTATAGGGAAATAGTGGATGGGAGAAGATTTAAAGCATAAAGTCGTTGTGGTAAACCATTTCCAGGACCAGATGAGGAATTGCAGAGGAAAAGCACTTGGTTCTTTGAGTCATTTGTCATGACAACCACAAGCATCTTCTTGAAAAGATGAAGAGTCAGACTCCCTCTTTTATTTTTGCCACATTTTGTCACTGTACAAACTAAACAACCTCCATTTGGACTCTTTTAGGTTAGAGCAGTGAAGATGTAAAGAAGATGTCTTTTTTGATCACTCTCACTTTGGACTGTTTTGGATTTGAATTATTATAGTAGGCTATTTGAGCACGTTTGAACATGGGAATGGGCCATTTATTCCTACGCCGGAGGACATCTGAGGGGCATTTTTGAAGCACGTCCCAAAGTATTAGGATGGATAAAAGCCTTCAGAGGAAAGTTGGAGTTTCAAGACCTTCCCCCACTCTTCGACCGCCTCCGCTGTTTCGCAGCATAGGATTGTCTGGGCTCTCTGCCAGCGTGCCCCCACACAGACGGCTTCGCTCTATATTCTGCAGGTCTAAGGCTGTGTTGCCTGCAAACTCACACAATATTGAAACTTCAGACATACACACTTTTACAGACATACTGACAGGCAACCATGCTCGTACAATTATGTGCCCACTCGGGTGCAACGATGCACTTTCAGAGGATATTCAGTCTAGCACCGTGTTGAATGCACTTGAGCCTGAAGTGGACTTAGATCTACACAGAAGAGCTGTGTTTAGGTCAGGGGTTTTTGCAGATACATGGTCTCTAGTGTCAGCGAGTCCTCAGGATCAAAGTGGGCAGCAAGACAGACATCTGTTTTCTCACCTCTGTCCGTCTGCTAGAGCCAGTGGCAGAAACACAGGCAGACAGGGCAGATTGGTGACTCCAATTCAGACATCAGAGGAACCTGCGATCAAAGAAAAGCAGCAACAAAAGAGGAGAAAGAGGAGCTATAAGGTGGACTGTGCAGGGAAACAGAAATACATAGTGCCATCATTCACTGAGAAAGAAGAGGATGCCAGGCTCTGTGAATGGTTACAAAGTCTGGGCATTGCAGATAGCAATGCGAAAGACACCATCAACACAAACAACCAGCAACGACTATTTGTATCCAGATGCAGGGGAGTGATGAGCCACAGAGAGCCAGACACAGCGGCAAGCCACAGGAGAGACAGACGCCCCCATTTCCTACCTCCCATCTGTCAGTCGGACTCCCTCCTACATGTGCCCCTCCTGCTCCCTGAAAACTCCCCCCCGCCCACACCCTGCACCTACCCCGACGCCCCCATCCATTCCCTACCTGTAAGGCCACTGCAGCCACTCTCATCGAGGAGGAAGTGAGGGGCAGTTGTCCAGCCAAAGAAGGGCGACCACTGACTTCCTCATGTCTTGCGGCTCTGCGTTTCTAATTTATGCCTTGTTATGTTCTCACTGCCTCTCAGACATTTAAACATTTCAAAAACAATATGGACATGCTTAAAAAAAAACTGTGTAGGTCATTCTAATACATTAATTTCTTGTCATCTTGATTATTCCCTTGTCCATGTTTTACAAGAGGTCACGATAACATGAACACCTGTGTAGATGTTGAGGTTCTGTTCAGTAGGTGGTTGAGCTGTTGTATGTTTCCATTATTTCATGTTGTATTTTTTTTGTTTGTTTTTTTTTACTCCTAACAAATTATGTTAACGTGTTATAGGCATTCAGATTGTCGATTAGCTCAGCTAATTTAAAAAAATTGAAATTCCAATTTCATTTATTGACATATTGAGTCAGCTGAACGCTACCTGTTGCAAATGAGTGTGAAAAGTAATTATCAAGTGAGCAGAGATGTTAGCTAAAAGCATTGGATGAATGGGTTTAATAGATAGCTATAAGTGATTAATAAACAGTCTAAATAGTTAGGTAAAAATGAAATTGAAATAGCTAAAAGTGGGGTAATGGATAAACAGTTGAAAACGTTAGCTAGCTTAAAGACGATGGAAAAATGGTAAAAAAAGGCTCAGGGTAATTGATAAATGGTTGAAATGAATTGCTAAAAATAAGAGATAAACAGTTAAAATAGATTGCTAAAAGAATCAGGTAAAGATTTTAATTAGCTATAATGGGTAAATGGTTAAAACATGTAACTAAAAATAGTGGCTAAACATTAGAATCATTACCTAGCTTAAAGGTAATGGATAAGTGGTACTATAGCTTTCGATTGCTAACTGGTCAACCCAATTTGAACAGTTTAATTGTATGAAAATACATTGGAACAATATTCACTTTTAGACGGTGTCAAATAACATCCAATTTAAAATCAATTCAAATGAACACATTTGGAAAATAATTGGTGGCGTCGATGAAGGGGCATTTGAGTGAATCAGATATGGTTATGTTAGATAAAAAAAAGAAGAAATATTGTTCAAGAGGTGTTCATGGTAATGCATCCAATCTCTGCATTGACTATTATTATAATGCTGCATGAAATGACCAAAATAATTTCAATGTTGTGAGAGATGTTTATTTCAGGGTCTTGGTTTGTTTGGTCTTACCTGTTGTTTCATGTCATGCCCTCATTTTTCCAGGAGAGGGCGATATCCGTTGAACAGACAGGAGAGGAGGGGGTGGAGGGCGGTGGTGGAGGTGGGGTGTTTATTAGACTGTGGCCGTTGGGGCCCGAACAGAGCTGTGCTCTGTGTCCCTGCAGAGGTGGGATCTGTATGTCAGGACCAGAACACACCAGCCTCAGTCCTTCTTACCGCTCGCCTCACATACCCATTCCTGCACATGTTTACCCTCAAACGCAGCCCAAACTGTTTGTGAGTGAGGCTCTTTTTTCAAGGCAGCTCGCCCCCCAGCCCTCTTTCCACCAAATAAACATTGCACCGGAAATTGCAGGGATATCTGGGATTTTTGAGGGGTCCCGGTGGAAAGGAGGAGAGGGCTAGAACAAGGGTGCTCTCTGTGACACCTTGGAGGTGAAGGGAGGGCGAAGACGCGAGGCGGGAGGGGGGATCCAGAAGGAAGGGCGTGACCTTGCCTTGGGTGGTTGGTGGGCACCAACAGTTAGATACATATTCGCTGATGAACAGGTACAGGTGACCCAGTTTCCTTTGACCCCATCAGGAGCGCCCGGAGTGCGTGCTAAGGCTGACCTCTCTCGTCACCGAAGGCGCTGACCCGGGCTAAAGGTCATAAGGAAGTGATACTCTGTGACGCAGAGCAAACTGTACTGCGTGTCTCCTGACAGATAACGACTTCTTCGGATGGCTGTAACTGCTGCACCTGATCGCTTTCCTCGTGTGGCTGTTTATTCCCACTCCTCGCTTGTTTCCCGGCTGCACAAGCCTGCAGTTGGGAATACAACAGCCATTGATGAAGCTGAGGTTTCATAACAGCCCCTGACAAAGCACGCATGAATGGCAGGGTGTGTGTTCTTTGCGTACACAGAACGCTCCCTCCCGCCTTTGTGTGAGAGTTTTGTCCCAACTCACTCCCCATAAACCCAGATGTCTTTATTTGTTAATAACAGCCTGGTGGCGTACCCTGTGGAAAAGCACACGCAGGATAAGGCTTGTTGTTGAACAGATCGTGCCAAGAGGACGATTACAGTAGATGACCTTGTAGTTATTTCAATTAGTGTGAAACTGTATCCTCAGTCATCTTTGAATCTCCTTACATGTCCTTTTGCTGGTCTGTCATCTTTTTTTAAACGTTGTGACTCCTCACTTTCTGTCTCCATTTACCATTGGCCTGTAATTGGCAGATTCTGTTCCTTGTGTACACCACGTCTTGATTATAGTCAGTCAGACCAGATGCTGTATATATACATATATATATGTATATATATGGAATTGTACAAATAGAAGTTTAAATGAATGCCTTTCTCGTTTTTTATTGAAGGTTTGAACGTCTTAAAACACAGAGCTGTGTACTGTGAAAGATGTGATGAATATGCAGCCACACGTTCCCAGTAAGTGTGAGTTTGAGAGCATAAATGATGCTAGGAATGTGTCTGGAGGGGTGCATGTGTATGGGATGAGACACCTGTATGTACCCTCCCTGTCTCCTTTTCCCAGCCCCGCTCTTATACCGATCTATGTTTCAGTGTTTGGGAAGTCAACAGTAGAGTTCCTGTTCTTGGTTTAAAAATAACTTTAGGACTAAAATTCCTTGCCCCCCTCCTCTCATCCTTTCTTACTGGCACTCTCCTAACCTCTCTCTTAACTTGTTTTTCTTTCCCCTGTCTTCTCTTTTGGAACAGGCTGTGCACTCTAGCCTGTTTTTTTTTTTTTTCAGTCACCCTGTCTTTGTCCTTGCTGCACATACACACACGCACACACGCACAAACACACACACACGGACACAAAAACACCCCGAACAAATTTAATAACATCTACAACTTCCCTTTGCTCCACTCTGTTTTCTTTAAACATGTTTCTATTGCCATTTTCAGAAATAAGACTCTGGTCCGTTTATCCTTGGGATGAACAGGGCAAAGAAAAAAAGAGATAGCTAATAGTGGAAAACATAAATCAAAACAAGATGAAGAGTGTATATATGCTAGCAGCTCTGCTACTTAGCATTTAGCTCGAAGCACAACTGTGGCATCATCCTGGTGTGAAGCAGGTGTGACGATTATCCTCCTCACCATCGTATTTAGTAGAGACAGAGCTGGTGTTTAACGATGTTGCAGAGGAAAAAATAAAAATGAAAGAACCACTGTGGATCTGTCAGAAAAGTCAGACTAAAAATAACATTACCTTTCCCTCTCTCCAGCCCGTAGTAATTTTAATACACTCCCTCACAAAGTGTTGATATAACAAAGACACCTGTTCCCCTGCATGAAAGATGGATAAAAGAGGACGTTACGATGCTTTGACATAATAAAGTTTCACATCTGAAGGCATTATTAAAAAATGACTTGTTGGAATTTCCTCAAAAGGCATAAATCTACGGCAGTATGATCATAAAATCCTGACACCTCGGCCTTGAGCGAACCAGAGCTTAAACACCGGATCAAATCTGAGAATTTGCAAGAGCTAACAAGCGACATACTCATATTTATGTGTGCATCTGTAGGCGTTATCATACAAAGAGTGGGAATTGTGGCAGCAGGTGTGGCAGAAGCGCTCCTAAACAAACACTCCACACCTGTCCCTCCCCCCATCACCCCTCCTCCACATCCATTCCCCTCATGTATAAACAAACTCGCTTTCCTTACGGTAAAAACAACACTTTTCTGCTTGACTCACAGTGTTGTGCTCTTTGTGGCGACGAATCAAAAGTGAAAAGTGAGCTGAGTTTGTTCCACTGACCTCACACTACTATCCTGTTCTATCTACTTCCTTCTTTTCTCGCTGCCTAATATTACCTTGGCTCCGTGCATGTGCCTTACACCTCTCTCTCTCTCTCTCTCTCTCTCTCTCTCTCTCTCTCCTTAAACCCCAGTCTGCTTGTCTTTTATTTCCACTGACTTGTTTTTGAAGGTTTGATCTGTTTCTCACCTGCCGTTGCTCAGAGCCCGTTACCCTCCTCCTGCACTTCCAACCATTCCTTTGACTTTTTAATAGTAGTGACAAGGAGGTTTTCCAGTGAACTCTCAAAGCAGACTTGTGTCACTTTAACCATTACGAGTTGACGTTCGCTGTCAGCTCAGAATGTAAAGGTCACCGCACGGGGCAAGTTCCCAGTGGCAGAGTCTAGTATCCCCGAAAGAGCTAATGAATGCCTCTGCTTTGGTGTGTTGGAAATTGTGCATGTTTGTTTATTATGTCTGGGGTGGAAGCCACTGAGACCAAAGTGGAAAAGACACATTCTTTGATGAGTCAATGGAACTTAAGTATGAAAACAACAAAAACATATTTCTCTCTCCCTCCCTCCCTTCCTCCCTCACACACACACACACACACACACACACACACACACACACACACACACAAGCTTCAGCAAATCCAGTGTTTTTTTTTTTCTCCCTCCACTTTCTCTCACCGTGTTGGGCTTGTTTACACGGGCCTGTTACATCACCTCCGTGCACTGACAGAGAGAGATGGATTGTGTGGGAAGAGGATGGAGGTTTGGTAAATACATAACTTTGCTCTCTGTGTAGGCCTCTGTGTGTGTGTGTGTGTGTGTGTGTGTGTGTGTGTGTGTGTGTGTGTATGTATGAGGACATACCGTGCATGTGTATGCTGGTGTGTACGGTCTCTTCTATGTCTGTGTTAAGTGCTTGTGGAGTGAGCTTGTGATATGCTAATGTGAGTATGCTTACAATGAGGGTGTATGCAGCGATTTATGTTACTTCATACTTCTGCACCACACCACAATTCAGGGTGAAATATTACTCTTTTTTTTTTACTTTTGTGACAGCTACAGTTAATAGGTTTACAAATTAAGACCTAAAGTAAGTTTATAGCATTCAATAACACATTTTCAATGCATTACACACAGGGATTTTGCCGCTACAGCTTCATTTGGACTGGTATGACCAACATCTAATGTCAGCAAACTTCAGAGAGACATTTTTGTAATAATGCCATCAGTATGTCAGTTTGCTAACCTCATGACTCTTCTCTACTTGTGCTTCTATTATACCACATTTTAGCTTCCACCATTTTACTACCATTGGCACTGGTGTTAGTAAAAGTTACAGAATTCTGCTTTAAATACATTTCGCCAGTAAAAACTTTGGTACTTTAACTTGAGAGTGATTTTGAAGGCAGGACTTTTACTTCATAATTGAGTATTTGATGTACTTTTACTTTACTTTTTGTTAGTATGTTATACTGTTTTATTACATTAAATATTATATTATATTTCTATTAACAGAAAAATACAGGTATCATTACCTTATCATAGTATATACTATTGTGGTGTATACTTTTATAGTAAATGGTATCATATTACTCTTACATACAGTAAACTCTAATTTTGTCACTTTATTTGACGTATGTTTGTATATATTTACAAGTATTTATTTTTTTACTTTATGCTGAATTTCTCCTCTGGGGATCAGTAAAGACTTATTTTCATCTTTACTCCAGTAAAGGATGTCAGTAAGTCTTCCACGACTGTGTACAAGTCTACTGAACGCACCACTCAAAATGCAAGCATTTGGTTAAGTGCAGGCGGTGATCTATAGAGGATGACGGGGGATGCAATCTTCCCTGTTGGCACATATGTCTGCAGCCATCCCTCTGCTTAATGATACATGTTAGGGAAACTGTAAGGGAAAATAACAATTTAGTCACCCACAATCCATCTCACTCAATTTCAGCAAGCAGCCCACTGTGTGTGCCTGTGCAGTTTAATGTAACGTTTGAGGGTGCGTATGTGGAATATGTATTTAACCGTCTCACATACATACAGTACGAGTGTGTATCAGTGTGTGTGTGTGTTGTGTGTGTGTGTGTGTGTGTGTGTGTGTGTGTGTAAGCCACCAGCTCAGGTACTGAGATGGCCGGTTTCCTGTGTGCATGTCTGCGGGGATGACAAGAAGATTATCCAGGTGGTTCTCACCTCCGCTCTGCTCTCTTCAATGAAAACCTTCAACCAAAAAATAAATTCTTGTCTGTTTACATGTCGTTTGTGTGTGTGTGTGTGTGTGTGTGTGTGTGTGTGTGTGTGTGTGTGTGTAGAAAGTGGTGGCCTGGGAACCTCTAAGTAGGTAAAAGGGATGTGGGGGCTAAAGACAGGATATGCAAGGAGGAAAAGAGCGTGATGAATTGCACAGGAGATTATCATAATCATTTTCAACACCACTATCACTCAATCATGTAGTTACAGCCAACTCTGCTCTCCTTGTATATGTACTTTATCTGTCCAGCTCTTGTTTAAAAGTATTTTTACAAAGTGGGGGAAGGAAATTCCTAGCTGTTTTCCATGGCTGCCCAAAGTATTAATGTAGCACAGACTAGCAGCTGAGTATATTTATTTTATTTTTCACAAAGCAGCAGCCGGACAGAGGCATGCGTGTGAAAAGAACTTTAAAGCATCAAAAATATTATTTTCGCTCAAACATAAATAAATAAACACCCAAAAGCCAGGTCCTCTTTGGAATGTAGTAATTCTGAATTTTTATGAATGACTGCATTCATGCTTGACCACGCCCCTCCACCCCCCCACCCCCCCCAAACCTCAGCCATCCGTGTTGGAGCTCCAAGCCCCGCCCCCCTCCGTCGCCGTTGAGACACCTTGGCCGCCCGCCTGCGTCCTAATTGGTTAAAGGAGGTCTGGAGTGGGCGTGGCTGGCACAGAAAGCACGAGGCTGATATAAAAACATGGCTCAAACTTTGATCGATGGGAATTTACAACTGATGGAGGACATTTGAAGATCGTCGTGCAAGTCGGATTTAACCTTTGTGGACAAAACCTATTGTTTGTGGATTTATTTTTCTGTCATATAAACTGCTGTTGTTTTGTTTTGTTTTGTTTTGTTTTTTTTAAACATGGGGACACTGCTGTTATTTGCTGTCTTGCAAGTGGTGACAGTCGGTCTGGTAAGTGTATGGAGTTTTCTCTGTGACACTGTTTAGCTGCACGTAAACACTGAAGAATAAAGACTCACGTGCCTGTACTGTAACTGCAGCTCCAGCGGATTTGAGCTGCTGTCGTCTGGTAATATTTCCATACAACCTAATCTTAGTGAGTAATGCCTGTCAAAAAATAATGCTCAAAGTCATTAAACCCAACTCGCCATCCAGGTCCTCACCAGTCATTTATAATACAGCAGCTATTCACCTTCTCCCTCCATGTGCAGAAGCGACCAGTTCCCAAAGCCTACCACAGGTTTGAGGACTAATATCAGGATAATTAAAGATGAATTCCAGTAGATTTCCAGTGGTGGAGGAAGCAGTCAGTCCTTAAGTAAACGTAGTAATACTGCAATATGAAAATACTCTGTTACAAGTCCTGCCCCCGAAAATATTATTGGCTAAATTTACTTAAAAGAATTAAAAAGTAAAATCATTCATAATGCAGAGAAATTGCCAATGTGAGTGTTACTCTGTTATACTGTCATATATTAGTATATTCTTATTACTGATGCATTAATGTGTAAGTAGTTTCCACCATTTTACACACTGTTGAATAGTTTAATCTATAACAATGCATCATGTTTTAGAAACTCATCATTTGTTTTGCAATGTAGTTGATTTAAAAAATAAAATAAAATACAAAAGTGGAGTATACAAATAAAGTGGCATGAAATGATACAAGATCCTCATATTTGTACTTCAGTTCAGTACTTGAGTAAATTTACTCAAGTTACATTTCACTGCTGATTTTTTCTACCTCCCCGTCCAAAGTTGAGACACTGATTTAAATCTAAATAATCTGATAAAACAACAAAAACATTGGAGGAAATTTGTGCCTCTCCAGAGTCTTTGTGAGAGTTTATAGGTCTTCTATAAGTACAAACTGTGGGTCCAAAATTACACCAAGTCATATTACGCAACATGTTATATCAATGGAGATAAAAATACACTTAATGTCAATATGAACCCACTGCACTCTCTCTACAAGTGTCTATAGGAATAGTATATCAGTGCCAGGTGATACGAAGTTATTGTGTGATGTCATATCCAACCTTCATACCAACCCGAGACCCCTCAACAGTCAGTGACAGCAGTGAGGGGGGGGGGGGGCCGTGGGTTCAGAGAGTGGCAGGGTCAGGAAGGGATCCCTTTGGGTGATCTGAGTACGGGCAGTCAGACTGGCAGCTCCCTGTGATCTCAGTACCTGCTGGGAGTTGTTGGAGTGACTCTGTGTGGAGAGAGAGAGAGAGAGAAACAAAAGATGTAGGAGCAGGGAGGTGGGGAGCTTTTGGGTCAGAGAAAGTCCCTTTCATCCCTGCTCGCGCCGCGAATGCCAAGCGGAAGGCGACAGAGGGTTACAGATATCCCTGTGGGGCTTGGGACAGTGCTGGGTATTCAGCTGATGTTTAAGCCACACACACACTTTGAGGAATTTCTGTGATCTCTGAAACATGAGTCAGACTATTGTCCTGCCTGGTTCCAGTGTGACTCCTCCTCACAGAGAAATTTTACTGTATGACATTTTTTTCAGGTTAATAGCAGTGTACTCAAAGTCATGACTGTGCCGTACGTCCCCCCTCCTGTAGGTGACTGCGGGCTGCCCGGCGGTTTGCGAGTGTCCGGCGGGGCCTCCGTCCTGTCCCCCGGGGGTCAGCTCAGTCCCTGACGGCTGCGGCTGCTGCAAGGTGTGCGCCGCCCAGCTCAACCAGGATTGCCACGAAGGACGGCCCTGCGACCACCACAAAGGCCTGGAGTGCAACTACGGCAACGATGTGGGCCGAACCCACGGCATCTGCAGGGGTACGTGCAGCAGAGGGCGGCAGGAATCAAAGGCGGGGAGGGTTAATGAGTTTTTGGGTTTAGATCGGGCACAGAGTTTTTTGGGGTTTAGCTCGGGGTTGAGCGAGGGGAATGTGTAACTTCAGGGTGGGGAATCTGGCTTCCGAGCCAAGCGGCTGGAGTTTTCTCTTTGATAGGGGCTCGAGGTTTGAAGCCCGTGCCACGTTTCGAAAACAGAGCACCTTCATGAGCTGCGACTGAAACCTGGCCAAGTCCGGGATTTATATAAGTAGTTCAATGTGTACACAAACAGCCCCATGAAACACACAAACACACACACACACACACACACACACACACACACACACACACACACACACAGTGGTATTTTTATATGTGTGTTTATTTGGGGGTGTTTCTATATAAAGGGGGGTATCCGGGGTGTTGTATGGGGAGTTCCACTGAGGGAGCGAAGGGGAAGGACATTGTAAACAAGTCAGAATTCCTCTGGTCTAAGAATAGAGCTTGCTGCATAAATCTGGAGATAGTGTGTCTCTCCCTCTCTCTTCTTATCTACCTTCTATCTCAATTAAAGATGCATTTACACATGAGCCTCTTCCTGTTTGTTCTTTCTTCCCAGTTTTGGATCAACAGTATTAGATTTCTGCAGACGGAATATTTTTGTTCTTTAAAGTGTTTTGACCGTCTTGTCTGTCTCCCTCCGTCCCCTCAGCTAAGGCAGAAGGCCGCTCCTGCGAATACAATGGGCGGATTTATCAAAACGGAGAGAATTTCCGCGCCGGTTGCAAGCACCAGTGCACCTGCATCGATGGAGCGGTGGGCTGCGTGCCCCTTTGCCCCAGCCATGTGCCCCTGGCATCGCCTTCCTGTCCTTTCCCACAGCTGGTCAAGGTGCCAGGCCAGTGCTGCCTCAGCATCGACTGCCACAAGGGGACCACCGTCATGCCCCCGGCGCACAGGCGGCCGCAACCTCCAGCTTACCCGCCTTACCCCTTCATTCCCTACCCGGCCTACCCTTTCCCCAAGCCTTACCCCAAACCTTTCCGGAAGCTGTATCCCTACAAACCCAAAAAGGAGAAGGACACCATGGGCAACGAGCTGGTGGAGGTGGGGCGCAAATGGGACAAGCCGCGTGGAAACAAGCACCTGGCGGGTAAGAGAGGGTGCCGCCGTGTCGCCTCAGAGCGCCGTCTGTTTCCTCCGCGCAGCAAAGCATCATGTTTACGTTTTAACCATTTTAGCCTCCTGACGCACAAACGGCCTCACTGTGAGCCGCTCCCTCTGCATCTGTGCATGTGTGTGTGTGTGTGTGTGTCAGCATTTATGTGAGGCTTGTTTTCCACTGGCTCCTTGCACACCAGAGGTGCTCTCTCTCTCTCTCTCTCTCACACTGCTCTCACACAGCACATACCTCTGTCACCCAGCTTTCCCCTCTCTGTAATCACCCTCTCTATGCGTCAGTGTTGCCTGTTCGGTGAATGAGGCTAGTGTGCTTTGCATCTCTCCTTTTCCCTCTCTCTCCCAGCGGCCCTTTCCCACCTCTCGATTTGCTTTTGCTGATGTTGCTGCTCGTTCTCTGACTCCATTTTTTTTTTTTGTTTGCATCGCCCCATTGTTGTTCTCCCTCACACGTTCCCCTTCTCTCTCGTCTCCTCTAGCCTGGAGGCAGGTGGGAGATCAGTGTGTGGTTCAGACTACTTCCTGGTCTCAGTGTTCTCGGAGCTGTGGGATGGGCGTGTCCTCTCGTGTTACCAATGACAATGCCCGCTGTAAGCTGATCAAGGAGACGCGCCTGTGCAACATTCGGCCCTGCAGCTCCATGTCCATCCCCGTCAAGGTGAGGAATGTGTGTGTGGTGCTTCTAAGATTCTTTATAAAGGGAGAAATTACAGTGGTTCCCTCTAATGGCCCACAACTATGCAGCCAAGCCACCATGCTAAATGGATTCAGGAAAGGATGTCTCTCAAGGGGTCAGATTGGTATTAATATCATGGCATGTATACAGCCCCCCCACCCCACCCCACCCCTGAATCCCTCTGTAGCTGGAGCCTTTTCTGGTTCATTCTGTCTATTCACGGTTCTGTTGCCGTGTGGCAGGATGATGGCAGAGCTGATTTAGACCAGGTTTCCCCTCTGCAGCTTCACGCTGGTCCCGCTGTAAAGACAGAGATGAGATGAGGTGATTGATTCTACGCTCACGCCCGTCTTGAATATGAAGATACAGCCAGACGTTTGACATTTGATGTGTTTATGTGCCGGACCTGTCTTGGCTGGGAGCAGAAACTTCGTGGAGCCTCTGGTTGTTGCCTGGAGCCAAGAAGTAGTAGTCAAGCAGTCTGGCTCGTCCCCCCTCCCACCCCCCGTAAAACATGAATTCTGGGCTTTTCTCTGAATGTCTCCTCGCCTTAAAAACCCCAAAACACTAAAGCTGCACTTAACTTCATTGTCAACTTGCGTCCAAGTTTTCTTTTTAAATAGCTGAAAATCATTGCAGCTCAGCTTTATAAATAACACGATTTTTAAAAAAGTGTTTTCAGAGACAGAGGACAAACTCTGGGGGTTTTGGGTTTGGAGCTCTCCCACACTGAACCTGCGACACTGTGGCTGTCAGCTGCACTCAGTGGCTCGGCGCTGCGTGATTTAAAGAGCACTCAATCCGCCCACTCTGTTGCTCCCTCGCATCTCATGCACAACACCCTCAGAAACATTCTGCCTCCCCGCCACCAGCCACTCATGAGGCTGATGGGTTGTTATGCACCTGTTTTTGCTGCGCTCTCTCCCTGTGTTTGCAGAGCTGCTGTGGGTGTTAATGTGCATCGGTGTCAATCCTTAACTATCGCTGGCATGCTCCTCTCCCCGGCACTCATCTGTTGTTCTGACCTTTAGTTTGTTTTCCAGTCTCTGCGCTTAACTGCATTAACTTTTGATTTTCATGTCTCAGAGTTGAATAATGAGTTATGTCATGTTGCTGTGTGGTAACGGCAGCTCTGATCCCGAGCTAATGGTGATGTGATCCTAAAAAGCTTTCAGTGGGAAGCCGCATCCAACCTGCTCCGCATTTCTGTCGTCCGCAGCATCACAGCTGTGCCAAAGGAAAGATCTTTAGACATGCATGCAGCGTGGTTCGAGGGATGGCAGTATTGGTCACAGACTGACATATCTCAACAACTACTCAAGGGGGTTGCCATGAAATTTTGTAATGGCATTTATGGTTCCCAAAGGAGGCTGACAGTCGTAGTACTGAGTGAAGTGTCTTGACAAATATTGGATGGGTTGCCATGAAATTAGGTACAGACATTCATGTCCCCCTCGCTAATCTAAGGTGGTGAACATTGCGAGCATGTGAGCATACTGACGTTAGCATTTATCTCAACACGCCACTTCCTAGATCCACTGCCTTTCTGTCTGTCTGTCTGTCTGTCTGTCTGTCTGTCTGTCTGTCTGTAGACTCCTCTCATTCCTTCTCTCTTCTGTCCCTCCTCCTCCACAGAAAGGAAGGAAGTGCTCTCGTACCCATAAGGCCCCTGAGCCTCACCGTCTGTCCTATGCCGGCTGCAGGAGCACTCGCCTGTACAGGCCCAACTACTGCGGCGTATGCAGGGACGGCCGCTGCTGCTCGCCCCGCCGCACGCGCACCGCCAGCGTGACCTTCGCTTGCCCTGACGGCGAACGCTTCAACAGGTCCGTGATGTTCATCCAGTCCTGCAAGTGCAGCGACGAGTGCAACCATCTTAACGAGGCCGCCATGCCTCCACAGCGATGGCTCTACGGCGACACACATAAGTTTGTCGACTAGCGGTACCCCCCCAGCCCCCCCCCACCCCACCCCCAAACCTACATTCCTTCACAAGACTTTAACTCCCCCATAGAATAGATTAGCTGTCCTTAGTGTATCTTTGAGTAGACGTGAGAAAAAGGTGCACACGTCAAAACATCTTGTCTGGAAAATAATTTGGGGAGGAATGGGGAGAAGAACGAATCAGATGGGCGCATCTCCAACTTGGAAACAGCAAAGTGACCAGCCCCTGCTTTAGTGTAGATAAAAAAGTAGTTCTGTTCCGGCCAGACTACTTCAGACTTTGACAAAAATCTTTGTGGAAGCATGGACGCAGCCAGCTGCCATGTTGCTGCCACGCACCAAAACGTCCTCTGAACTCTGAGACTTTTGTTGGGGACAATGGAGCGAGAGCTGACACGTACGAGTGAACGCTGACGGTGTGAATTCGCACCTCAGATACTGAGCAACAGATCGGACGAGCTGATACGAAGCTGGTCTGGCTGGCTGGTGCTTTGGAGCCAAATATGAAACCAGCTGTGCACTCCAATAGCCGAGTGACAATAAACCAAATGAAGACTCACAAAGAAGACTGGGATGGCAAAAGGTGGAGGAGCATCTCAGATGTTCTGACAGAAGCGAGGCTTGTGTCTTTTTATGGTATTTATTCATTGGTATTTATTGTTGGGACAGACACAGCGGCCTGCCACCAGGGAAGGCGGCGCTGCTATGTTTGGAGCATCAGTGTGGCTGAACTGAGGTATCTGAGAGGGACAAAACAGCTGAGAGCTGTCACCCATGACAGGGAGAGGAGGACTCCCACAGAATCCGCGGCTTGACCCCCGGGGTCGCATCAGAGGTCACAGCGGTCAGAGAGCCATATCTAATGATGGATGATGAAGGCTGCAGGAGAAGAGGCGGTATGTACTGGAAAAAGACAGAGTTGAACCTGATGGGTTAAGGCTTTGCACGCATTAGTGGGGAATATGTCAAAGGTTGTTTACACAGCTGGGCTCATCCCCTGCCTTGCCTCCACAAGAAACTGAGACATTTAGCAAGCACCAGAAGAACAAGCCTGGGATTCTGGCGTCAAGAAGTCGACCGCCTAATTCTGTGCAAATTACAATCCTGACTCTGAGGGGCAGTGAGAGAAAATCAGCCACTCTCTGGTTTGCTATAAAAATAAAATTTGAAAACGGCGTGTACTGAGGTAAACATGTAATTTGTGACTCGCGGGCGGAACCGCTCTGGTGCCCAATCTGGCCTGTAATCGAGCGACAAGCCGGCTCACTGAAACGAAACAATAACTCATGCGTCGTCGTGTTTAAGTTGTGTCTATTTCTGAGAAACGCTGTTAAAGGCTGTTGAAGGCTGACGTCACTGTCGGAGCTCCGTGGCCAATGGAGAGGACGGAGCCAGACGTCAAACAAGTACCTGTTTCTAAGGACACTGCTAAAGACACGGTTGAAGGAGAGGAATCCTGTATTATTGTTTAATTTTTGTGACTGAAATCCTTTATAATGACTGAAGAACCCAGGCATCTTCCTTTACTGGTGGTTGGGTTAAAGTTCACGCACCTTACCACAGCCTTGACTCACGACCTGACCTTGCAGGCCTCTCTCTCTCTCTCTCTCTCTTGACAATGTAATGCAGAGCGATTGGGATTTTTATTTCTACTGCATACGCATTTGCCATAAAGTGGTGATTCTGAATCATTTGAAGCACCATTTCATTTTTTTTTTTTTGTGCCATGAGATAGTGACATAGTGACATTTTTGCAGTTTTCTGTGAAACTGGAAGATATTTTTGCATTTTCTACCATCTCTTGGCCACAGTAGGCTTCCTTAGTTCAGAGACTGCTGCCTCTAATACTTACAACCTTGTTAAGGGGTTTTTAACTTTACAGGTGATTATGTGAAAATGTGTTTGCCATTGCCTATTTGCCTATGTAGATGCTGTGGTTTTGGTACTGTATGTCTAGATTTGTTAAAGGACACTATAGAGCAGCTATGTACAGATGCCTTGTTACCTTCTTTGTAGTTCTATCTGCTGTATAAGGGCCAATCCTTTTACAGAGTTATACTGAAGTAGTCCATGTATAGTTTAGCACTGAACGAGGCAGGGTTCAGATCCTTTATGAGCATTAAAGTGCCAATTTAAAAGCATGACGATTGTATGTCTACTAGTGAACATTAATACCATCTGTAATTATGAAGTCATGCTTTCTAAGATTATATGTTAAAAAAAAAAAAAAAAAAGAGTCAAGAGGCAAAACACAATTTACCATGTTCCTCACAAATTCTCCTCTGGTTGCTTTACACACATTTCAATGAGTTCATCGTTTTGCTTTTTTTTTTTTTTTTGAATAAAGAAATTTTCCTTCACTTCACTTTGTGTTGAAAACTTAATATGATAATTTTCTTATGAAGTAGATTAAATTACCTGATGATGTTTTAATTAACGGCCAACAAGATCAAGTGTCTACAGCGATGCTAACAGCATTAGATGCCAACATGCTCACAGTAACAATGCTGTTTATGAGGTTTAATGTTCATGATTGTCTCCATTTTAGTTTAGCCTTTTAACATGCTAACATTTGTTGATTAGCACTCAAATACTCAGTCCAGCTGAGGCTGATGGGAATGACAGTTGGCAGGTATTGAATATGAAAAATGAAAATATTGAACAGTTTAAAATCTTGACCTCAAGGTGGCAGTAGATGGAGTCAACGGATCGGCCGAGATATTTCAGTTTGGACCAAAGTGATGGAACAAAAGAACCGTTTCTTCTGCCATTCTGCTAGCAAGGCTAATAATCATCATTGAACTTCGTATCATTATCAGGCGGCTTTTAGTGAAAGAATCACCGTTTTTTGCTCGAACAGTAACAGTACATAGAATTAATGACATTTTGTCATTGCAGCTTTGTGTGTGAAGTATTTTTTTAATACCTAAAAACAACATAAACAGATACATGTAAAACATCAATCATTTCATTATACAGTGTGCTAATGACATACTCGTATTAAAATTTGAAAATTCACCACTATTACTCAACTGGGTGACTTTTGTTTATTGGAGGCATTCAATTGGAAATTCAGAGAAAGAGCTGCCATATGAGCCAAAATTGTGTCTTCGTTAACTGTTACTACATGACTACTTGATTACTTTGTAAAGATCAACTGTGTCGCATCGCGGGGAAAAAACCACAACAAACAAAATACTTGCTATACACACACTAATTTAAAAAAAGGGGGGGCTAAAAATTGCTTTAAGTTCCTCAGGACTACTTCTCTGAACAGATCTCTGCTCGACACGGAAATCAATGAAAATGTGGTAGAGACAGGAATCGCCCCTCAAGAGACCACAATAGTAAAAATGGAATTTTATAAAAAGTTTTAATTTCATTGAGCAAAGAAAAAAAGAAACAGTAAAAGACAAATTAAAATCGACCATACCCCCGTCCCCAAAAACTGGCAATAAAAATAAATGTTTGGTGAACATAGGGAACACGCAGAGCTTTCAAATCAACAGTGAAGTACATCTACTTCCAAATACAAGACACAAGATCCATGGAGAGGAGACTTCTGCTTGGATGGACGACTCATCTGGACTGCTCGACTAAAAGAGGGACAGAGCAAGAGAGACATGAGTTGAGCATGTTAAAGATCAGAGCGACGAGCAACAGCTGAGCATACCGGCTTTTCACCAACAGGTTAAACATGTAAGGGATTTGACGAGAGCTCTGCGGTTACATGGCAGCACCAACTGCTGCCTCTAGTTGCCAAAACAACTCTAAAGGTTTATTCCATCAGCTGATTATCTGTAGGGCAATCGTAAGTGCCCGTTTAATCCACAAATTACAATCATACCAACTGGTCTGGCCAACAGACCAACTTCAATAAAGGACATCAAGCATCACAGCATTTTCAGCAGCCATTCGGATATGGAAAGACTTACTGTAAGAGGAGATGTCAATCTCGTCTGGCAGCTCCGCCACGTTGACCTCAAAGCGGTCCTGCACGTCGTTCAGAGTCTTGGCATCGGTCTCGTCAGACACAAAGGTTATAGCCAGGCCTTTGGTCCCAAACCTACCAGCACGGGCAACCTGGTGGGTGTAGAGATATAAGAGTGAGTGAAATCTCAAACACATGTACCAAACATTCAATACTTTGCACAATGAGGAAAAATTTCCAGAATCGTGCAAAAGGTTATGGCACAATACTCCGGTCCCGGAAAATAACCTTGTCCCTGAACATTTGTACTGACTGATGCTACAAAAGGCAAACACATGGAGGGTAAACAAGTGCAGCTTCTCCCTTCTCTGCAGTTCTCACCCTGTGCAAGTAGGTGTCAGAATCTTCTGGCATGTCGTAGTTGAAGACGATATTGACTCGCTCGATGTCCATCCCTCGGCCAAAGAGGTTAGTCGCCACCAAGATCCGCCTTTGAAAGTCCTTGAATTGCTGATAGCGAGACAGCCTGGGGGGTTAAGAAGGGGCAGGGAGGGAGGACAGAGCCAGAGAGAGGCTTATCAACACAGCTGCTGTAGGCATTACTGGACTGTATCCCCTTTGAAGGCAATGATGTGTTGAGTTAACTGATGAGGCCTCATGCTCCATAAACATACTTAGCAATCACTGTGCAATAGGGAATATGTTTATGAGAGCGTGTAAGAGGAAAATGTTTGTGTGTGTGTGTGTCTGTCTTACCTCTCCTCCTGAGCCATTCCCCTGTGGATGGCAATGGCAGGGAAATTTTGTTCCACCAGGAGCTGGGACAGAGCGATGCAGCGCTGGACTGACTTGACAAAGATCACCACCTAGAGGAGAAGCAGACGCATTGAAACACAGCTGCTCAGACAACACGGGCCAGCAACTGGGATTTCTACTGATTATGAATTTGGGATTGTAAATGGACGGTGGAATTTTATCTCGGTGTCTTAACAGTTTAAAAAAAATTAGTTTGAAATTTTAGGAAAAGAGTTTGATAATAAGAGCGACACCCTTCAATATCAACCTACAGCCAAGTGTCGACTATCTTAGATGAGCCGACTGGAAACTGCCTACCACAACCTGTAAGGCTCACCAATTAAAATTTTATTTGTTTAACATGTACAAAAACCAAAGTGTATAAAATTATAAACTGCAGTTTTATGGTGGGTTATATGCCACAGGATTTCTCAGATAAGAATAGTAACTTCCTGGAGTCTCCACTGGTTGCCTAACAACTGCTCCCAACCAAGAAATACATCTGGTAAGAGTAACATTATCCAATGCCATAAACATTTCTGTAAAATCTCAAAATACATGACTTTGGAACCCCACCCCTAATATAATCCGAGGTTAAATTAAGTACCACAGCTTGTGAATTTATAAATATCTGTATGTTTTCCAATTCTTAAAATTAAAGTAAAATAGTGAGCCAATTGGGACAGTCATGCAGCAGCTATGTCAGGTTACCTGGTTGAACTCCAACACATCAAGGAGGTCAAAGAGCTTGCGGTTCTTCTCGCTGTCCTTCAGCTTGCAGTAGTACTGTTGCAGGCCGTGGAGTGTCAGTTTGGTCTCGTCATCCACAAATACTTCCATGGGCTGCACGGGAGATGGCAGAGTGTTAGTCCAGTAGTTACAGTAGCAAAACATTAAAATAAAATGTGAAATAAAAAAAAAGCTTTGATTTTCTGTGAAACAAAACACTGCTTCCTCTTTCACTTACATCCTGCATGAATTTGCGGCAGACTGGTCGGATCTCTTTGCTCAGAGTTGCACTGAACATCATGACCTGCTTCTCATGGGGTGTGATCCTGAAGATGTCCTGTACGTCACGCCTCATGTCTGCCACACAGAAGGGACGTCAATGGCATACAAATGAATACAGATAAAATACTGAGTTTACAAAGAAAAATAAAAGAGAGCTAAGAAGAAAAGTCGAAGACTAAAGAACACACCTAGCTGCTCCAACATCTTGTCACACTCATCCAGGACAAAATGCTTCACGTTCTTCAGACTGAGGGTCTTGTTCCGGATGAGAGCGAGGATGCGGCCCGGTGTTCCGACGACGATGTGAGGGCAGTTCTTCTTCAAGACCTCTTCGTCCTTCTTGATGGCCAGGCCACCAAAGAATACTGCTGCTTTTACCGTGGGCATGTACTTGGAGAAACGCTCGTACTCTTTACTGATCTGGAAGGCCAGCTCTCGTGTGTGGCACATGACTAATACAGAGACCTGAGGAGGTAGAAGTACAGTAACAGATACTTTCAATTTCAGTGAATTTCTGGAAACTTTCTTTAGCCTCAAAATGTGTAGGCGCAATATCTATGCAACCTAAAATTCAACTGCAAGATTTAAAAACGCAGAAGTCATTGAAACAATATAAGTGTGCATTCTCGGCACACAATATGTATCCTGTTCCAACAAAGGACAAGGGTTTCGAAAAGTCTGTGCTATTTATGAGATCTAAGTGCTTTTACCAAACAATTAAACATGTAGTTATGTACCCATGTAAACTGAATTAAACTTTTCTTTCTCCCATTAAATCATCTGAGGATGCTGACAGGAAGCCCTTTAACCTCCTAGGACCTGGCGCCCACATATGTGGACCTCACATTTTGGGTTCTCTAGACCACAATACTAACTTTTTCCTCAACAAGGGCCTGGTGACCACATATGAGCCATGTTCAGAAATTGAAATGAACAGTTTAGAACAGTAACAATGCAAAATGTTCAGAATGTTTTTTACTTTGTTACAGACATACGTCTTTCTGCAACTGTTAGCAGTATTTCAAATGAGCCATATTCCTCAAAGGGGCACAATTGTTCTTTCTCATTTTGTTTTTGCACTCAGGAAAATGCTGCTGTGTTCTGGCACCAAATAAATAGTTTTGCACATCATTACTCAATTGCCTCTTTATTGGTTTCTATCGAAATTTAAAACTAATATCCTCATATGTGGACATCATTTTTCTCAGAAACTACATCATGTAAAAAGATAATTCTTTGTTGTTACACTAATCAGGTCCCAATCAGCCTAAATAGCAGAGAAATTAAAAATGCACGCCATGCAAGAGTTCGGGTCTTAGGGGGTTAATGAGATATGAGGATGAAAACAAATGCGTGTTTCAGATAACAACCCAAAGGGTCATTTTTTGTTGAAGAAAGTCTATGACAATGCTCTTAACACACAGAACTTGTATTGAACACTGATACTAACCTGTCCGTCGACTGGTTCGATCTGTTGCAGTGTGGCCAGCACAAACACAGCTGTCTTGCCCATACCAGATTTGGCTTGACAAAGGATGTCCATGCCCAGGATAGCTTGTGGGATGCATTCATGCTGGACTGTAAGAAAAACAAAGAACATAGAAATTATTTCAACCTCTTGTACAAAAAAAACAAAAAAACAATGCAAATAGTATTGTTTGCATTTAATTAATTAGCTATACTAGTAACTTGTAGGTGCCCCATAGTGTACACAGAACAACAGAAACTACTGTTGCCCCTTTCTTAACAGACACACAGACCGAAACAAGCAAAAGCTCCTCACCTTCAGACGGATGCTCAAAACCACAGTCGATGATGGCACGGAGCAGCTCTGGTTTGAGCAGGAAATCCCTGAACCCAGAGCTGTGGATGGAAACGTAGGAACCCTTCACCTCCTTCTTGCCTGCTGGGGCTGCGCTCTCGGGGGCTCCTTGGGGCTCTTCATCTTCTTCGTAGTCGAGCAGCTCGTTATCAACGTCATTCTCAGCCATTGTGTCTGTTTAAAAACACGGAAAACACAGTTTGTTTTTAAGTCGGTTTATCTAATCATCAGCTACCTGATGTGATATCCCCCTTACTGGGCTTACAAAGGGGGGGTAATCAAGCCCACCAGTTGTTGCCATTCTTTGTGCCAGGACCGACCACACGGTTTGATACATTTAAGTAACATGTTTTGAGCGGTGGGTGAAAAGTGAGGAAGTCGCCATTCTATGAAAAGATGGGTTAGGTTTTGTCCAACTCGTGATTCAAGTATAACCAGTACTGATATAAACCTACACTGAATACCACTGTTGTATTCACTCTCGCAAACCCCATAATAAAATGTGCGGCAACCGAGTGAGATATGCTAGCTAATTTAGCTCATTATAGTTGGAATATATTAGTACATGAATCAAAGGTTGAAGCACTAAATTTAAGCAAAGTGTCTTCTACAACAGACACAATATCATAAACAGACTTGGTCAAAACGTAGGCTTGGACTTTAGCCGACACTGTCGGATTACCGGTTAGCTTCAGAGTCGTGTACAACACTGAAACGCTATTGTGTTGCATAACCATTGCTAACGTGGCAAGCTAAAGTGCTATACGGTAACGGATATTTTGCTAGCTGAGCAGGTAAAGAACACGCATGATATTCACAGATGTTATACAGATAATTGTAAAGAACGCAATACGAAGAATGTAAAACGGCTATACAATTACTGAAAACTATTATGAGGAAGATTGGATGGTTGGCTAAGCTATCTTATGCTAGGCTACAAAACGCTAGCCTAGCTGAACGGCACCCTCAAGCAAACAATGAAAGAACTTATTTCATTGCGTAGTAGCTACGTTGTGACTTTAGCAATATAAATCTCATATAATTAATCTCATAACATCCTGGATGCCAGTCTAAGTTTTACAAACTCTCTAGTTACAACAATAAATCGATATTGCGTTCTTACCTTTTCTTTTCGGCGTTAGCTACCAGTCCACTTCAGATCAAAACCGCATGGGGAGGCCTCAGTTGGTTTATACGAGTAACCGGAAGTTCCGCCTCCGGTGAAGTGCTCTGACATCATTGGTGGATTCGGACGATCGCTGAAAAACGAGGCCAGCGATTCGACAGAAAGTGTGCCGCAGTACAGCGCAGTTCAAAAAAGCGGGACACCAGAGGGGATACATCGCAGATCAACTCTGGGTATGGGAGCTCGTGAGGGACACGGAAAAGAAATAAATATTTAATTGATAAATGATCACAATAAAAAAGCAATTTATATTCATCTAAAAAATAAAATGAATAAATGATTGAGAGCAGGTAAGTCGACATAAATGATATTCTAAATTGTGATGCATTGTGCCCCAAAATACAAACTTAGTCTTGTAGCTTCCTTGAATAGGTGGGAACTGTAGCAAGTATTATTGTGTCAGCTGTAAAGATCAAACCTTTGTTAATGTTATAAGGCCAATCGATTTGCAAATATTTATTTTAATATCTACCAGAGGTCTTAGTATAGTATTATGTCTGCCTTGATACTTGGAGTTTACTGTTCAGAAAGTCGGGTGCGTACTGCCCTCCAGTGCTCACAGAGAAGCAACACAACATTAAATTACTAACAGAAACACACAGTGCTAATTTTTAAAATCACAACTAGTAAGTACAACTTATTATATTTATTATACATAACAAAATCAATAGCAGTATTGATGGAAAAAACTGTGTTAAAATTTTTTAATGTTGGGACTGATGTAATCTGCTGGAAATTGTCACATCAGCATCAGGTCAGACCTGATAGCAAATAAACACTTTCAGTGAGTATGTTCATGATAAAGTGACCAACTGGAATCAGAAACAAACACATGAACAAAAATGAAAGAAATACATGTTTATTGTGTGTGCTAAAATGTACAAACAACAACACTGTTGTGTTAAAAACTCACATTAGAAGGACCAACAGGAAAACTACATTCTAAACGAATGCCTGAAAAATTTAGCCAAAAGCACTGCAAAAGGAAATCCCATTATAAAATACAAAATACATATACAAAAAGGTGCCAGGCAGAATACTGTCAGTGTTAGGATGCTGTTAGGAGTCAGATAGTCATTAGTCTTATATCTGTGATTCCAGAGCAGAGGAGAAGCTCCACTGTGTCGGAGAGAAGTATGGGAAACTGTCAGACTCTGGCCGGGAATGACCCTCTGAGTATGCACCAGAGGTGGGGCATGAAGTCAGGAAGTCCCTGACATGGGAAGGCAAAGAAAGAAACAGCCAGTCTTCCACCAGGAGACCACCTCCATGCAGCCCTGAGCAGCAGCCCAGCTCGGCGGGCAGTTCTTCCAGACTGTTGCTGCGCAAGTCCAACCTGCACAACTGACTCAAAGCTGCAATCCCCCTGGGTAATGAACTAAGAGAGTTGTGAGCCACATTTAGGATGCGCAGCTCCAAACAACCACTGAATAGCTGAGAGGGCAGGCGCTCAAGCCTGTTCCCACTGAAGTCCAGCTCTGTAAGCAGCTGCAGTGCCTTTATCTCTACAGGCAGCACTTCGAGCAAGTTGCCAGCCAGGAGCAGCCTACGCAGGCGGAGAAGAGTGAAGAGCGCCGGAGGAAGGCTCTGGAGGTGGTTGTTGGACAGATCCAGGAGCTCTAGGCCTCGAAGCACACCAACACTAGCCGGCAGCGCTAGAACACGATTGTAGGCAAGTCTGAGGCAAGAGAGACGCCGCAGATGAGCCAGACTAAGCAGCTCCTCCAGAGTTCTCAAGTTGTTATGCTGCAGGTCAAGGGTGCGCAGCTTGGTCAGAGCCAGCAGTGCAGAGGGCAAACGCTCTAGCTGGCAGTCCTGCAGCAGCAGCTCTGTCAGGTCGACCATTCGCTTCAATCCTGTCAGCACAAGAAGCCTGGTGCCCTCATTGTAGATCTCCAGTCTCACCAAACTGCCTGCCACCTCATACAACTCGCCAGGGATCCGCTGCAACATGCCTCGAATCACCAGTACACGGAGGTGACGCAACTGGCGGAGGCTCCCCAGTGCCCAGCTGCGGCCTACCCCACCTTCACTGCTCAGGCGACCAGAGAGGTGGAGCTCATGCAGGCTGCGGAGGGAGAGGACCCAGCTGGGGATCTCTGATACCTGAGTAAAGGTGAGGTGGAGGACCTCCAGACGTTCCTGGAGGAATCCAAGTGCACTGGGATCCACAGCTGCTGTGCAGTGGTAGAGGTGGATCTCTCTGTTGAAGGAGTAGCCAATAAAAGAACAAATTAAATGCACAGAAATATATGTTTTTAATTTGTATATCACATTCATGTAATACAAATATATATAATTTAAAAATAAAACATTGGAAATAACTTTTGATTTGATGTGCATTGTTTAAAATGTGTGAAGCATAACGACACCACTGCACAACTCACCTGAGTGAGGTCATCTTGGCTACCTGTGCAGTAAACCTGGCATCTGAGATGAGCTCCAGTTTGAGGACCTGAAGCTGGCTGAGGGTGAAGAGGGCCGGAGGGAGGCGAGGCAGCGCCACCAGCTGCAGTCTGGAGCAGCCGTCTGCGTCCACACTACTCATGGCACGCAGCTTCTCCTCCCCCCAGCGCCTCTCTAAGCTTTCCTCCATCAGCCTGCTCTCACTGACTGGGGACAAAAACACGGACAGACGCTGGGCCAGCAAAGGGTCGTACTGGTCCAACATGTGCAGAAGAAAGGCCAGGTCATTTCTCAGGTCTGGAACATCCCTCAGGGAGCACAACTCCTTCAGTGAGTGGAAGGAGTACTGTCGTAAAGAGCTACACAGGGCACAAAGCATAAAACCAAAATGAGAAATATATCACAGAGAAAATAATGTAGCCCAAAACACAGCATTAAACTGTAATCCTATTATAGGCCCTCTGGTATGCTCCACCTCATGAGCATTGTTCTTATTGAAGGCCCTTTGAACAACCACAGCCTGTGTAGTCAATTTAAAATTATTAATTTGACATTTTACAAGTTTATCTTGTGTAAGAAATGCAATAAATTATATATGCATAAGCCTATTTAACCCCTCAATGGCTGTGCATGGACAGTCTTCCCTTCACTTACTGTACATTTTGCATGTTTTCGCCCATTGATGACAATTTGTTCACACTTTACGTCACTGCTGTTTCAAAAGCTCAGGATTCACTAAAGTAAAGTATGAAAATCAATGTACAGAGAATTTGAGATAGGTATTTCATCACATGGAGCATTATGATGTCATATGTTTTTGTCAGTTTTGTTATTTCATTGATGTTAGTAGTGTAAATTAAATGATGATAAATGAAGTTAAATGATGTAAGTCTGAAACAAATGAAAAGGGCTGCATGAAAGGTATGAAAACAAATTGGTACTAGTAATGGAAAATGGTAATGGTTCTTTCATATTAAATTGATTGACCTAACGTGTTAGCAAACAGTTAACAGCTCACACTTAATTCATCGATCCAACAGATGTGGAGCAATATTAGCAGTTCTTTAGGATCCCTTTTTCTGGCCAATGTAAATCCAATATACACTCGCTTTATAGCTTTGTTCTGGTCTCCTTCCTCCAGGAAATATCTGGCTCTGCAGCTAAATGCTCCACTCTGTTCACCGGCAAGTTGCCAACTACGTCTATCTGCTGGTTTGTGCTACATAGAAAAGTATAGTGGGTATTTATAGCTTTATGTACTGAATACAGTTTCTTGCTGCGTGAATTAAAACAAGAAAGTTGTGGGTGAAAACCTCGATAGAGCTGAGAGGAACTGCAGAATTGCGTGATAATTCTCTGTGGGATTTTAACTACAACCAAACATTTTCACATCATACATATTACAGCAGCGTTAAAAGTTTTTATCCAAATATGGTTTTAGGTTACAGCACCAACACATTCATCCCTGCATACTGTACACACACCTGTGTAAAATCCAGCTGAGGGTGTAGAAGTTGAGCAGGCCGTACAGCCCCAGCAGGGTCAGGTAGGCCACCAGCAGTTTGCGTAGAAGTGAGGAGAGCACATGGATACACTCGAAGGTAGCGTAGCCCACCAGGGCCTGCTCCTCAGGGTGGCAGGTGTGGGTGAAGGATAATTTGTTGAGAAGTGGGATGGTGTAACTCACTATCAGCGTCACCATCAGCATTTTGAATATCGTCTGAGCCAAGTAGACCTAAATGGATGAAAGGGGGTATTATGAATAAATTAACAATTGAGCTTGACTAAACGTTCAATCATGCTGTAAGATTATCATTTATCAATATGGTGTATAGATCTTATAGAGGATCTCTCACCTTATAAATGACAGCTGAGCTTTCACAGTGGGACCGAAATTTCCTGACCCTTTCGAACAGCGCCCTGGCCTGCTCCCCATCACTTTTATCCAGACTGATTACCTGCCTGGGACTGTCAACCATGACTGACGGCTTGGACTCAGGAAAGTGCGTGGGGGGGCCGAGAGATTCAGACGACATGGTGGAGTTACAGGAGAGAGTGGAAGGGCACGGGGAGGGAGATACGGCAGAGGACACACTGTCTGACCTCTTTAAAAGTGGGCTGTCTGTGCCTGAGTCTATGCTTGAACGTCTTGTGCGGGTCACTGGGGGTGAAGATGAGGAGGGAGGAGGTCGGGGTTGTCGTCTCTCCAGCTCCTTCTCTTGGGTGTTTTCCTGCTGGGCAGCGTGCGACAGGGCTTGAGATGTCCAGGGTGACTCGCAGCACTTTGCTAAGATGGCCAGGAAGTGCTCTATGCGGGCGGAGGTGTGGGGGAAGTGGAGCCAGAAGGAGCCGCTGGCTACCAGCACTAGAGACTGCAGTAAGGCCATGTAGGGAAAGAAGCGGGAGCACAAAGGCAAAGCCTCATGGTAGCACACCTGGACAGATAAACAGACAGACAGACAGACAGACAGACAGACAGACAGACATTTCAACCTGTAATCATTGATGTTTTGGCCACTTGGGGGCAGCAGAAACAAAAAACTATGAACACAACTCTGACGTTTTACAACCAAGTAAGCAACTTCTTATCAAACAGATGCCTATTTACACATCCAGCAAGTACGGAGCAACATAAGCATTCATTTGGAGTTGTGTTTGTGTTCACCTAATACATTTAAGTCCAATATAAACTCTCTTTTAGCTCTGTTTTTGGTTTTCTAACAATTCCTGAGGGAAATATCTGGCTCTTCAGCTGTTAATTGCTTCACTAGCTAGCTGCTAACTATAACTGTCTGCTGTTTAGTGCAGGGCACATATGCACAGTTGGTTAGATCTGTGAGTGAATCAAATCAGTAAAAATGTGGGCCAGAAAACCAAAACGATGACATGAAAATCATCATGAACCACAGTGGAGCTGAGGGGAACTGCAGAATCAGGTCATAATTCTCTGAGGTTTCACCGGTACGCATGACTCCTTTCACATACATACATCATCTGATCCGTTGTTTGTAACAGCCATTTTAAAGTGACTTTACAGATGAAATTTTTTGTTGCTTTCAAATTACAAAGGCAAGTAAGGCGAGTATGACAGTACCTGGCTAATGTACACATACTGCTGGTAGACCAGGTGAGTACGTCGACCCCGGGCTGCGGAGTACAGATTTGGGCTGATGTTGTGTGGACTGTGAGGCTTTGACGATGGACTCGGTGCCACGTTGCTGCTAGCTGAGAAACTGTGATTGCTTGTATTTGCAGTAAGTGGATCCAAGGGGATGCACACCACTCGGTCCCGGGACAGCTGCTCAGTGCAAGCCAAAACAGATGTCATCAGCATCAGGACCACCAGGTAGTCCATGAAGACCTCCCACCACGGCTTCAGCAATTTAGACCTGTTCTGATGCTGGTTCAGAGGCGCCAGCTCTGACAGGGAAAACATGGCGACCTCCGGGTTCAACAAGGATGACTGTAAAAGATGGTAAAGAAAGGTCTGGGCCGCGCACATAAACTGATGTAGTGATGAACAAAGACGAGTCTAATATTGGCAGATAGTGTTATGGCTCTACAGGCAGATTTAGACACTAGTTTCTGCAACAGCAATTATTACAAATCTAAATGCAGTTTAATTTATCTAAAGATTTAAGGGTCACCACATGTGATAACAGCTGTCAGAATATGTGACCTGTCTGTGGAGTCACCAGTTCTGGTAATAGCAAAACAACTACAGCATGTGACCACGGCCTGATCCAGGAAAATCCTAATCAGATCACAGAATATCATATACCCAATAAAGATCCTGTTTTAAAGGCCCCGACGGCAAATGTTATCAAACAGCTTCTTACTGTGAACAATGTGGTCCTACATGAACACACCTTTTTTCTGTTCACAGAGTGTGTTTTTATTTTCCGAGAGATTTCTGTATTTGTGTTTTTGTCCTTGCTTTTGAAAAAGATGATGTGACGTTCGTCCACGCAGCAATCAGGATTTAACAAAATCTTTAAACCTAAGGATGTTTATTTTCTACGAGTTGAACTTTGACTTTGAATAACAATAATATTTAATGGTCCAAAGCAGATTTGAAACCAAGTTTTCAGGGGCTTTAAACAAGAATTTCAAAAGGACCTTTTGCAAGGAAAGCTTTGTGCTTTCAAGGAGAGTCGATAAAAGAGGAAATTACAAGAGAAGTTTTTTGATCGATCATATAAAAATCTTTTGATTAGTGGTTGCAAATAAAGAGTAAACTAATAAACAAAACTTCCACTGTAGCCAACTCTACTTCTTGGGTTAAAATGCAGATCAGAACTAAACAATTCATGTTACAGTTAAAGCCCAGATTAACTTTCACCTACCTAGGGAAACAACTCTTTTCTCCCCCTCTTCTGATCAGCTCCCAGCAGCCTCCTTACAGAAACTTCATTCCGGCGCTGTCCGGTTCTGCCGTGAAAAACTCCTGAAACTTACAACAAACTCCTCCTCAGCTGGCCGTCACACAGCTTTTCAAGGGTTGCCATAGCAGCGGAGGATGTGTGGCAGAAAAATCTAATTCAGCACTAGAAGCGCGTTCAAGACCCACCGGGGGCCCGTCCGCACCCTTTAACTCCTTCAGAACTGAGTTACTCTGAGGAAAACATCACGGGAGTGTCAGACAAAAATCACAGTCACAAGAAAACTTGTTCTTACAGTTTATCTAAAACAAAACAGTTGGGTATTAATATAAAAATACCCTACAGATGTAGGCCTTTCCACCACTGATGTGCTTGCTGAGTTTTAGTAAGTTAATTGTCAACTTCTGTCACTTATTTGGATGAAAGATTTTTTAACCAACATTAGCAGATGGAATAAAAATGATAAATGTAGTTTACATCCTCCACTTTCACTTCACTCACTTGCATGACTATTGGGTTCCATATAGAAATAAAATAACAACTCTATATCCAACAATATCCAGCAGGGGCTGCTGAAGTGAAAGGGCTATGAGTTAAACAGCAGTTTTCGACTTTGACTAATTCAGTCATGCTGCAGCTTTTAGTGTTTGACCCACATAAGAAATGACTGACTGATTTCTGTTTTGTGTCATTCTGCCACTTTATGAATGGATGTGTGCTTCTGAAACAGGTTTGCTTCCTCAGAGGTTAAAGGTTACAGAAGCTACAGACTCTGATGACTGTGGAGTGCCAGTCAAGTGTGTCTGTGTGTGTAAGGGTCATATTTAAGTCAGTGCGCTGTTTCTCTTGTATCTGGGGTAAGAAGAATCTGGAGCAAAGACTCAAACTGACAGTGAACCACAATGTGATCTACTCTCCACAGCTGGCATGTGTATTTACTGTGAATTCTGCTAAATGTGCATGTGTGCATGTGTGTAAGTGTGTGCGTGTGTGTGTGTGTGCAGAATGTGGTAGCTGCAGCAGCGGTGGCAAACGGTAAGTGCGAGTTGAGACTGGCATCTACTGTTGGTACAGTGAAAAATCTCCAGATAAAGCGTGATAGGTGTAACTGTGAGGGAAGAGGACAGTTCCTTAGGTAATGTCTTATCACCAGCTACTGCTAAATACAAAGTCAAGCCCACAATATATTGTTCTTGGATTACTGTGTTTTTGAAAGTTGTGAAATCTACAAGATTATCAGATGGGTGCTATCTGATAAAACAATCACAGATTGGAGTTGCCCTGGCAACCTGACTGCATTTAATACAAATGCATTGATAAAGTGTACCACGTTCATCATCTTAGCTTATCATGTGAGCATTTTGCTTTAAACTAGCTCTAAACACAAATTACAACTGATGCAGATGGGAATATTATAAATTTTGCAGGTATTTGGTCACAAACCAAATTTGTGAACAAATTTGACTTTTCAAAATTATATCAATTTATCCTGATTGGGGGAGATGAAATTTAATGACAATCCATCTAATTGTCAAGTCCTTTCATACGAACACATGGTGGTGCCAGAAGAAAGGTCGGTGGATTAGCAAAGTCATTAGGCATTATCATCTGGGGACCATGAATATCTGTACAAAATATCATTGCAATCCCTCCAACAGTTGTTGAGATATTTCAGTCCGGTCCAAACTGAGTGACAGACTGACTGATCGCAGCTAAAGACATCAAAATAGTGCTGTTACAGTACATATATGAGGGCAACAGGTACATTTATCAAACCAGATATCAACAACTCTAACACCAAACCTACTTTAATTATGAATTTGTCTTGAACCTGCATTAATCCACTTTTTGTCCAGCTGTAAACACAACATAGTCATATCATAATCACTTGCAAAGTTGTTATGGCTAATGTGTTAGCAAGTTAGCAAACAGTTGCCTATTTACTCACCCAGCAGATACAGAATACTGCTATCCCTAGAACCATGTCCCTAGCTTAGCCGCTACTAACAAAAATAGCTTCATGCTAAGCTAAGGTAACTGCTTCCTGGGACTTCCTGGGACGCTCAGAGATGAGAGAGGTATCAATATTCACATTTAACTCTTGGCAAGAAAGTGAATTACCCAAAATGTCTATGTCTAAATGGCTATTTGTAAGTTTTGCTATTGCTACTTGCTACAGCTCTTTACTTACCAAGTTTTGCAGAGAGCTTCAGCCATTAATGTATTTACAGGACAAGAGGTTAAAATACGCCCTCTGAGCAGAACTATTTCTTCATGGCAGACTGGACGCTTCTGTGATTCAGTATCAGAAAGTGACCAGACGGGCCAACCAGGATGGAGCTAGCTGGTTAGCATGCTGACTTCAGTAGAAGAAAAGAAGTGATTGAAGTAGAAGCAAAACAAGAGCTGGAGACAGAGCTTTTGGTGGTAAGTAAGTTTCCTCTGACTTCATCTAAATTTTAATCTTGCACTTTGATGTGATATCTATTTTACAATCTGTGTTTTTATTTTGTTTTTATACTGTTTTCTTATTGTGCTTTTTACTTCTATTTTCATGCTTCTTTTAGTTGTGTTAAGCACATTGATAATGTTCCTAAGTAAACAGCTGTTAATGCTAACATTACCCATGTAGGAATAGCAAAGCTTGAGCGTAGGAATACGGTAGTTCAACAGTTGAAAAAATTTAGTTTCAAAGGAAAAGGCTGATAAAATGGTGAAAATATTCAAATTGAAATGTACATTTCATTTTTTTTTTTTCTGTGGGCTAAAACACGTTTCCACAGCAGTACATCACCAAGCTTATGTGTCGTCGGTCCCTGCTGCTTCTCTAAACTGGGAGGTCACTGATCCAAATCTACTGCAGGAAATACACTGACTATAGATATGTACCTCACACAACCACATTTCAAATAACTCAAACGATCACCCTAAAGCTCCTCTAAACTAAATGTTTCATTACGCCCTGTAAGGGTCAACTGTAACACTGGTAAATGAGATAATATAGTGCCTGAAGATTTTTTTTTTGTCTTCCTGTCGCTAGTTTGTTTTTCAAGAGGACATTAAAGTCCCATGTGCTCATCTCATGAGAAACTGATTGAGTTTTTCATATCCCTGTGAGAGTAACAAGAATTTAAAATTAGACAGCGGGGCTGTGGTATGGCAAGCTCAACATTAGAAGTGGCCGATGTCCTATCAACACCCTCGGTTTCAAAGTTTTGCAAAGAAAAAGGCCTGCGGCTTCACACCTTTTCATCTGCAATATACACATACAGACACAAGTACACTGACACACTCGCTCAATCATGCCCATAGGCAGGGATGTTTTGGGTGGGGTCGTGTTATGTGAAAGGATTCACACGTCGATGTTGTGAAAAAAACATCACAAGCTTGCAACAGACCTCAGCATATCAAATATTTGAGTAAACACATTACACTTTACACACATTATAACTCCCTCTCTGGTTTATAATCCCTGAATAAAAAGACTAAAAAAAGGTTAGTGTAAGCAAAGTTAATAGATGGTCCTCGACTAAATGTTTCAGGATTTTGGAGAAAGAAGTTAGATTAAAAATTGATGTGAAGTAAATTGTATTGTTCTTTGTCTGGAGTTGGTTCTTATTCCAAATGACAGACAATACGTATTGATCATGAACAGAAACATAAGACAATTAGACAATAAGACAATATAGTAACAACGAATAAAACATGAAAATTGTAATGTAGCTTAATCTTGTCCGACACACAACTCTCTGTAAAATCACAATATGTTTATGTTTTACGCTTAAGATTTTATATGAACTAAACAAACAAAATGTTAATTAGACTTTAGATATATATAGGCAGAGTCAGGCTACATGTTTCCTCCTAATTACAGTCTTTGTACTAAACTAAGCTAAATGTCTGCCGGCTGTATCCTGATATTTTACCCTACAGGGATCAAAGTCTATCTTAATATCTTAGCCTCTACAAGAAGCAAGTAAGCATATTTCCCAAAATATCAAACTATTAATAATATAGTTTTACTGGACAGTGGTTTGTTGAAATCTAAGACAAGTTTTTACAATTCTGAAAATGCATTTATTTGACAATATATCCTGCAACAACACAGTGTTTTCATTGAACTGAATGAGCACTAGAGATGTCAAGGTCAGTCTTTTAATCTGTCCACCACAACCACTGGACCAACTTTGATGTTCAGCTGACGTTTCCTCTCGGACCATCGTGAAGTTGACAGTTTTGCTTTCCTTTTTTTTTTTTTTTTTTCCCTGTGAAATGTCTCAACAACTACTGGATGGATTGTTTCCCTCTGGATGAAACTTTTCATCAACATTTCACTGTGCGGTTCTACCTCAGCTGTTTGTGTTTTGTGCTAATTAGCAAAAAAATTAGCATGCAACTATGCTAAATTTAGATGATGAGCATCACCATTAGCAGTTAGCCTATAGTCTCTTAGACTCTAAGTCTTGTTTGATACAATGCTCTTGTATTTATTTACTAATTAGGCTTGTTCATTCATATTTAACCTCTCTTTACATATACCACCATCAATTTTGCCAGTGTGGGCAGCGTTCAGTCTTGGGTACCATGTCATTGTGGTGTTCTCACACCCGCTTACCTTTCTGTAACCTTGCACTGTCAGACTGATACCAATACATGTGTGGGAGTGGGGATGCCCATCGGGCTGGATGAATTGAAGAAGGTGTCATCATCATCATCATTACCATTACCAATATCACCATCATCATGTTCACTCTCTTCTTTATATGGTGTTGTAACAGTCGTAGTGCGTTTAGCCAGAGAGTGGAAAATGTTTTCATAGACACCACTGTGGGGGTGCTACGTCTGACTAGAAAACTCTTCTCTTCAGTAACTTCTATGATGGAAAAAACTGCAATTAGATTTTAATCTAAATCAGTGATGATTTCAATCTGACAGAAATTGATTACAACGAGTAGGAGGATATGATGATAAGCTGTGACATAGAAAGAAAAATACCTCAGCAAATACTTGTTTCCTGTTCAGTAGGAGGCACAAGCCTAGTTAAGTGTTGTGGCTTTACCTTTGTACATGACCCTGTGATATGGTAAGATATTGAGAGCTAGTACAGTCCATGGTTCCCATGGCTATGGTAAATATAGATTCTATATGTCATGTACTGCAAAGAAAGTCTACTTCTTCCTGTCGCCACTGCTTATCTTTAGTTATCGATGACTTCAGTGAAACCTTATTCCCAGGAGAATTCTGACTCAACACGTTACCAACATCATCATCAAAATCTCACTAAGCTCTCTGTCCTTTTTTATTATTATTTTGTCTTTGCCTTGCCCATCAAGGGGAAACGAAATAGCACTTGCACTGTCTATAAACTTTGCTCTTTTGCCAACCAAAGTGACAGAAAGTTGAAAAGATGTGAGGAAATGATTGTAGAACGGGTGGGTGGGGGTAAACTGGAGACAGAAAGCTAGAGAAGCTGTTGGCCGTGAGAAAATGGCACAGCACTTCTTTTGTCAAGTCCCCTAACTGAAACCACTGCAAGCCACCAGCCGCAGCAGCTACACAGATAAACAACAGAGAGCTGAGACTGCGGCCTGATAATGTGATGTTTCTCTTTCTGTGATCAATGACAACAGTTCATTTGATTCAGTGATGTCATTTAACACAGTGAAACACCTACATTGTTGTCACGCACTGAGAAAGTACATGAATGGGTGCATGCAAAGTTCTCATATATGCAAATATAAGTAAATATCACATAAATTTTCCTGAACAGACTACTGAGTTTTGAGTGATTCCTGTCAACTGTAATTTTTATGCATGACTATGAGACCCTGAGCTAGGACTGTATATTCTCCTGTCTCTTTTTACTCCGATGCAACATCTTTCAAATAACATATAATAATAGTTGCTCTACTGTAAACCTGTCTGTACACGTGCATACAATATACAGTATATATGTGCGTCCTCACCTGCTGTGCCTTCATCTTTATGGAGAAATGTGTCGTGTGCTTGATTAAGCTTGGACAAAATCTTGCACCACCTTTATTACATTTTCTCTCTGAGCTGCAATTGACTTTTTATTATCCTTAACCAATCAATAACTGATATATGATCACGCGTTAGTCACGTGGGGCAGTGGAAATAACCTGTAAACTCTACACTGACATATTCTCATTATTCCTCCACGCTGGTGATGTTTTCAGGTTGTCCGTCCATTCTGGTGAACGCGATATCTCAGTAACGCCTTGAGGGAATTTCTTCACATTTGGCACAAACATTCATTTAGATTTAAGGATGAAATCATTAGATTTTTGTGCGCAAAGGTGAAAGGTCAAGGTCTTGTGACCTCACGTTCTTGAGAATGTGATATATCAGGAATGCCCTGGCACGACATCATAATGCTCTACAAAAACACTTCCTGTAACTCAGGAAGAAGAGATTGTGACCATATTTCCTGCAACTTGGCTGGTTGGCAGAGAGAAACAACCACTCTAGTTTTTTTATATACAATAAAATAATAATATAATATTACTCTGGTACTTAAATCACTTCACTGGCTCCTGGTACAATACAGAACCCCCTTGAATCCCCTTCAAATCCTTCTTATCGTCCATATCACACTTAATGGTTCGGCTCCTAATTACATCTCTGACTTGCTCACTGATTATAACCCGATCAGGCTCTCAGGTCACCAGGCAGTGGTCGTCTGGTTGTACCGCAGCGGAGTTAGCAGGGGTTTCTATTTGGTTGTGTTGATATTTTGAGGTTTTTATTGCCGTGTAGTTTATTTGTAAAGCATATTGCGTTAACTTGTAATGAAATGTTCTATAGAAATAAAATTGCCATTGCCATTTAAGTTAATGTGGCGAACTTACTAGCAAATAGTTCCCTGTTTGCACCAGCAGCAGCTACGGAGCAACATCATCATTCATGGGGAGGGATGTTTGCATCCACCTGATGAATGTAAGTCCAGTGTTCAACCTCTTTTTGTGCTGTTTGTTGTCTCCATCATCTCCTGAGGGAAACATCTCTGCATTATGTTCAGCATGTACACTGTTGCCCATAAAGTTGGAATAATTTTGTTTTCAGACACAATCCTCTGTTTATTCCTATTTAAATGCATCAGTAATCACTTTTGACCAGGTGCAATTTTTACATTATCTGTCCCAATTACCCAGGTGATATGAAATAAATCACATTGTCACAATCATTTCATGGAAAGTATTATAGTTTATAGTAAATATTTTATTCCAACTTTATGAGAAACAGTGTAGTTGCTAACTTGAGCGCTGGACAGTGTATGAATAATTTTTAGGGATTTATTTTTAACGCTGCTGTGAAACAAAACAATAATGTTGCAGGCAAGAAATGCAAAACAGCTAAACAAGAGGAACTGTAGAGTTGGATGATTATTTTCTGTGGGTTCATGACTATGAGCAACCACTTCCACATAGTTATTATAAAAATATCAGTTATAGCCACTTTAGATCAAGCGTTACTTTGCTATGCTTTGCATTAATATCATCAATTGTCAGCTCAACAGAGAAAAAGGGTGTGGCAGCGATTTATTATTTCACTTCTATAAAGTTTGGCGACATACAAGACACAGGTTTTTAAAAAAAGAGGGGACAAATCAAAGATACTAAGCTTATCCCCTGGTATGGGTGAAGCTTAAAAAGAAACTACTACCTACACTTCCCCATAATGCAGCTCAACAGCATCTTTTCACTAGGTTCGCTGCCTGGTAAACACCCACATTTTTCAAGCTCAGCGCCTCTAGTCTCTGATACTTTCTGCTGTCTCCAAGCACAAATAGAGAAAACCCTGACCCATGACATCATTAGGGTTATCTGAGGACTTTGGAGCCGAAGAAGACATCGTACAACTGTTTTTACAGGCTGAATAATAGCACTCCCAATATCATCAATAGCGTTTTCTAATTGTATAAAATTGGTGGAGTGTCCCTTTAAAGAGATGGACCTGTAGCTGTCTAGACTGTTATCAACTAAATCCACAGATTATTAAAAAGCATCAGGTTACTACTGTTTTTATTATTGATATAAAAAGTTAATAGAATATGTTTCAGAGAAACAAAGAAAAGAAACCTTATATGTTAACATGCTGTTAAATTTATTGGAAACAGCTTTAATTTAAGCTTAAAATATTGAAAGATTTTGAAGATTTTAAATAAAAAAGGAAACATTGAAAAGGCTTTTAAACACCTCGGGGAACTCACATCCATTACCATAAAATAGCAAGATTTAAGAAGTCATAGGAAGTGAACATCTGTAGAAGTAGAAAACAGTGGAAAAATGAACTTTTAACTACACTTGCTTCTCTCTGTCCCCCCCCACCCCTACCCCCCCTCCTCCACGAGTTTCAGGTTCCTAGAAAGGCAGGTTTCTATCATCATGAGGGGAACAAGAACCCCCTGAACCCCCTCAAAACAAATGAGGCACAAAGCCACGGAACCCACCAGCCCGCCTCAGCTCCCTGCACTCCTCTCGTCTGCTCTGCCCGACAGCCCCTGGGAAAAGGCTGCAAGCCCCCCACCACATCAACCACCGTGCTCTGACATGCCTCTCTTCGTGCACATCAAGGCGAACTCAGCTCCATTTTGCGCTGTTCATACCAGGAGTCAAATGAGATGTCTGCAAAAAAAGATTTAAAAAAATACAGCCACATTCAGAGATGCTTTGGTTTCATTTCAAATGAGGCTCTTGTTGATTTGATTTCAATCTGAGGTCAGATTCAGACCCCGGTGCTTGACAGTACAACACCTACGCACTGTAGTTGCAAAATACTCTTTCATGGGTAAAGAAAGCACATTTTTCTCAATGATTCACGTCTCATTTGTTTTCATTTTTATGGCCGAACTTCCTCCCGTCTGGGAATGTTTCTGTTTAATCCAACTGATGTGATTTTCAGCACTAACTTGAATTTGAAGGAAAAGTCATTCAGAGTTTCTACGAAGTGGAATCCTTCTAGCTGTTTCTGAGTGACCTGTGCATTCATGTGACAAATCCCTCCAGTGACCATTCCTATCAAATCTGTATTTGTTACACGGAACCATCTTTGGAAAAGGAAAGGTGCTTTCAAAAAATATTTGTCTATCACGGGATAACTTCAAGCGACCACCTCCGAGACTGAAAAATTAAGCCAAACAGGGAAGTACCAAAAACTGCAGTTCCTCTAAAGGCCACTAGAGTCTGGCTCCAACAGTGAGTCAATCCCCACACACTCCCATGTTAAAATGTCCAACTGTACAGCAGAAATAAACATGTTTACAGCCTGGTACAACAAACGGTTTTGTTCTCTAGAACTAATTTCCTCCTTCATGACAACCGTGCTCACCCGTTTAAACTTTATTAAGTCTTAAAGTTCTGCATAATGGAGGGCGTGCCGCTTTGAGTGACAGGTGGGGGATCGTATGCTTGCCACAAGCCGGCTCCACACACGCCCCTCCTCTTTGCCCATTTCCGGATTAGCCGGGAGTTTGGCGGAGTCAGGTACTGCCAAGATGGCGACAGTAAAGCAGCCCGCTCTTCAGAAACCTATGGATGACGTCACAGAGTCCACATCCATCTTTATTTACAGTCTATGGCTAACTTCAACAAATCAGACTGCATCCTTTACATTTTTTCACGACCAGCGGACCCAGTTTTAAATCAAACTCTTGCCAAAGAGTGAAAACATCTTTTGATGCTACAGCAGCATCTACACTAACCTCTGTTGGAGCTGCCATTGTTGTTAATGAGCCGTAGCTTCTCGCTGTCGTCACCTGAGACTGTAGCTGCCTGTAGTTCATCCCTCACAGGTTGGTCCGAACCATTGTGGTTAATAACAGTTAAATCCAGCTGCCTCATAAGGTTAATTAAATAAAATAAATTAAATTTGGCTTTAAAATGAAATTAAAATGATATCGTGAACTTGATTAAGCTGTATAGATTATTTATTAGAGGTGCAGAACTTTAGATTTAGGTGTGGAAAAAGCTTTGTAATCAGTTCATAAATTATTATTATATATATATATATATTTCCAGACAATTTGTAATTGATAAGGAACACTGAAATTGTACATCATACATTTGTAAAGGCTGCAAAACTTTTACAATCAATATTAGTATTTTTTATTAATTATCAATAAGGAATAATTTACAAATCATGTCAGTACTACAATAAATTACCTAAAGGTCATTTGTAAAGGTTTAAATGGTCATTAATTGTCGCCCCTCTGTATCATTGTGGCTGTGATCAGAGAGTGTGAATTTGTGGCTTTGAAAAAGATGTAAATGTTCACAAGTTGACACAGAAAGCTGCTTCTCTCTCTGTGAGGTGGTGGGTGCTGGAGGAGTTAGCTGTGTTCTGGTAAACATGTGGGGGGGGGGTGTTTCATGTCTTGTTGGGAAGAAGGAGGAACTTTGCACGTTTTATTGACAAGTCACTCACAGCACGATGACTCTTCAGTATATTTTATTTTTATCATTCATCACTTTTTTCTTTTTTCGCGTGTTAAAGTTTACACATTCTTCATAAATGATCATAACACTTTTCATGTTTCCTTAAAATTTTTACAAATATTATCAGTTGAAAGTTAACTGCAAATAACTTGCAAATTATATAACTTTTAAAATAACATTAATGACTGAATATTTGGTTTACCGTTAATTAAGAGTTTATAAATTACTACTAACTGATTTTTATCATGAAGCATTACCCTGAAATCTATATTCACATCTGCCTTCCTGCCAAGATTTTAGATCAAACAAAATAATCTTTGATGTAATTATTCTCAGCGTCTTCCTGAGAAATTAAAAAAAAAAAGTTAGACAGGATGTAATTCAGTGTTTGAAACGAAGGTGGTGAAGAAAAATAAAAAATAAAAATCCCTCCCTTCACTCACAGATGGAACTGTGTGGGATGGCTGGATTCCACACACACACACACACACACACACACACACACACACACACACACACACACAACACACACACACACACACACACACACACACACACAGGCAGGTATGTTGTAATGTGTAAGTGGTAGTAAAGGTCCACATGTTCACATGAGAACGATGAGATATTCAAACTTTCCAAAGGATGCTGAGTGTATTTACGAGTACACCCACATGAAGAGTCACTATAGTGGTGAATCCAGCAGTGACACAAGAATGTGGGTCCCGTAGTAAACATAGTTTAGTCTTGACATTAGTGCGATTAGTTGCGATATCTTTACACACAGTGGGTCCCACACTTTCGAGTGTGCAGTGCTGCTGCTGAGACATTCGTTGTGGCATCATGTCTTTATTATAGACTTTGCTTTTCAAGATGAGGGTAGCAACAACAACCCAAAAGATGGAGGGTATTTTTATTGATTTTCAAATGATAGTCTTTAATGTTTTTGTAATTTTGATAAAGTTTTTGAGGCTCCCCCTCCCCTCCCTCCTATGCCTCCAGCCCCACAATCCTCAGCAGCGTTTCAAAATCAAATCAAATCTCTTTGTGTTATGTCATCAGTGGATGGGTGTGAGAAAGAGAAAAGAGGACGTTGTCAACGGTGAGGACACGAGAAACAATTATTCTCAACATTCAGCTGCGCAATACAAAGGTAAGATCATCAATGCAACTGGGATTTCACTGTTTTGGTATCATGGTTACGTTTAATTCATACTTTCAACTTTCAACTTTCTTTTGTACATACAACAAGGCAATTTCAGCCTTGTGGTGTGCTACAACTTCTTCTGTGCAACTTCAGGTTGTGAGGGATATTATTTCAGAGAAGGAGGTTAATAAATTGATCATCTTCATTATAGAAGGTGTGAAACAAGTTTGGGAAAATTTGCTTATTCATCTGCAGCAGCGTAGTTCTCTAAACTTGTCTCATGTAGTTTTTCTGTCGGGCTTTCCTCTTTCTTGTTTAACTAGTGACCTAATATAATCAACTAATACCAAAGCATTCCTATTCAATTATTTGCCAAATGATAAATGAATAAATTCAGCACTTGACTAATTGACTGAATAATTGACATTATTGATTTGCTTATTTTGGTAAAGTTGAAATTTTCAAATTTAAATTATTATGCTGTGATTCTACTTTTAAGATAAGAACATACTGTATGCAGTTCAAATGGAAGTATAAAAAGCTGTTTACACCACAGCAGGGTTATCCTCAGTGAAAGCCCTGAAACTGAAGTGCAGGTGGCAGGCTGTATTTGTTAAGGAAACCTCAAGCTTTGGCATTGTAACTGAACATGTACCAGCAGGTGTGTGACATCTGAGTGCGTGAGGCTCTAAAAGTGACATGAAAAGAGCTGCTGCAGGTTTCTGTTTTCTTACTTCGTCTCCCATCACTCCCCTCTCCAGTCACCGCTCTGCTATGCCGCGGTCGTTCCTCGTCAAGAGTAAAAGGTCTCACCTCCTCGGCCCGTCGAAGAATTCCTACAGATCACACTCCAGGTCCCGAACGGATGCTGAGCAGCCTGTGCAGCATGTGATGCGACAGGACAGGAGGCATCCTGAAGATGCTGTGCAGCCCTCGTCCCCCACATTTGGGGTCAAAACCCTTCTGGCTGAAGCTTGCTCACAATGGGATGGGGTCCAGTTTAACAGCCCCCACAAAGATGATCCGTGGACTTCAGGTACCAAACACTTTCTCTACATTTAAACACAGTGAAATTGTAAGAAATAGAGTAAGTATACAGCCATGTTCTGTGGATGGCATCTGAAAGAGTTGTTGATCTCTGTGATTTAAATTTACTAAGTCATAAAGGGGTGATGAAGGTGACAAAAGGAAGCTTTGAGTTATGTGAGAAATATAGTTTTGTGCAACTCAACGTTCAGGATTCATTCTTGTACACTAAAGGTCACAAAAGCCATTCTTCGCCCTCCTCTATAAACTAAAGACACTTTGTCGTCGTCATCATCATCATCATCTTTTCATATTCTAGCAAAAATCCCTGTGGAGAACAGAGAGGCTCCTCTGGCTGTGTCGCCGTGGTCGTCAGACAGACACCAGGCATCTGACAGAGAGAGGGAACTGGAGAGACTGGTTTTCATGCTACTCAACCACACATCGCACACTGACCTAAAATCCCCCGTCAGCCAATGTCCACTCTGTGAAAAGGTACGTCCGCCTGTGGGTTGTGAGAGTTGTCGCGTCTTTTTGATCTTTGTCTTTATGAGCTGCTGCAATGAAAAAAGGAAACCAGTGTCAGTAACTGTAACATTTACATGTCGGTGACACAACAAAGTGTTTTGGTGTGTAAGATAAAAATTCAACCAATTCTAAGTTTGTTGTTTCAAAAAAAAAAAAAAAACACCACAAAATATGAGTGAACTCTAAAATATATCTTAAAATCTCTTCTAATCTCTCTAAAATTTGTAAGTAGTTATTTACAATTAGTTATTTACATTATATAAATTTGTAATTTGTAAATGATGTAACTTTACAGATTATGTTGACACTTTTTTCAGTGTAATTCAGTGAAATCTTGTTCCACTTTGTTTTCACTCAGAAACCTGTATTTTAGGTTTAATTAAATGATATAATAACTGTCCCCAGTCTCTTAAAAGAGCCCGATTCACACTGGATCTTTTTGAAGCTGATAATGATATCAATATTTCTTTTCAAAGCCTTCTCGATAAAAAGTTTTTTGACGAGGATTCCTTAAACGTGTGTGTTAAAGAATTGTGCCTTATAGAATATGTGCTTTAGCTTTATTCAAACTAAATCAACTAAATATAAAAATAAGTAAAGTAATCAAATGTGTAATTATATCACTTTCAAAATTGCCTCAAACATGTCTTTGTAATTTCTTGTAATTTATTGGTTGCCATTTACACTGATACCAATATACAGATACAGATATATCTGCAATAAGCTAATATTGGTTCAATATATCAGCAAGGCCGATCAATATTAGTCCAGCTCTTCTGTTAATTTTGCTCTTCTGACATTTTGGGAAATGCACTAGTTAGATGAGAAGATGGAAATTAATCTCATGTCCATACGGTGAATATGAAGTTACAGCTAGCTGCTGGTTAGCTTAGCTTCTTAGCACAAATACTGGAAACAGTGGGGAAACAGCTAACATGGTTCTGTCCCTAGGTGACTAAGTCTACCTAGTAGCAGCCATGAAATTTAACATGTTTATTTCTGAGCTTTAGAGGTGCTAATTACCTTCTGAAAAAGCCAAGCTAGCTGTTTACCCATTTTCAGTCTTGCTGCTAAGCTAAGCTAACTAACTGTTGGCTGTGTATTTGCAATGGTGTCAGTCTTCTCGTTTAACTCTGCACCAATGGATTTTGCAAAATGTTGAATTGTTTAACACAACATGTTCTTTCTGTCTCCTTTTATTTCTCTGTCTCCCCCAGTCTCTCTCAGAAGTCCTACTATCAGGTGGCCTGCAGGCTCATGTCTTCAACACAGTCTCTGTCCCACTGACAAGATCCCCCATAGCCACAAACATGCCCCACATGCCCTTCAGCTTCAGGGCAGTTGGCAGCTACAGTAGAGCGAAGGTACAGTGGACAGTGAGAATATTTACATGTGCGAAGGTTTGATCATTTTCAGTGCAAACACATCATGAGCTCTGGAAGAAACGCTGTCCTCATGTTCACGAGTGTGTGCATGTGTTTGTTTGTGTATATACAGGAGCGTAGCTTTGGCTGCAAGGTGTGCGGAAAGGTGTTCAAGCGCTCGTCCACCCTGTCCACACACCTCCTCATCCACTCGGACACGAGACCCTACCCCTGCCAGTACTGCGGCAAAAGGTTCCACCAGAAGTCAGACATGAAGAAACACACTTTCATACACACAGGTGAGTCAACACAAAAGCGAATAAACTAAACTGTGTAAAGTTCAAACTCCTGCTCTCAAACATTAAACACTTCTACACTCCGGTCCTCCCTCAGGTGAGAAACCACACGTGTGCAAAGTGTGCGGTAAAGGATTCAGCCAAAGCTCCAACCTCATCACCCACAGCCGAAAGCACAGCAGCTATCAGCCGTTCAGTTGCCCCCACTGTCAGCGCACCTTCCAGCGCAGGGTTGACCTACAGCACCACCAAGAGACACAGTGTGGCTATGGAAACATGTACACTCAGAACTGAGGCCATGACGCAACTGAGTGAAATGGGATTTGTAAATAAGTTGCAATCATTCATAATTGTAAAAGTCTGAAAATATGCATTAAGTAATGACATGCATGCTTAAAAATGTTAAATAAAACAGGACCGGTTTGCTTAAAAAACACATTTCATCCTTTAGGTTTGTGCTTTTTTTTTCAATTTGAAACATGATGACACATCACAGATGATAATTGGATTATTTTCCCAGTATGTGCTGGGCAGCAGCGTAATATCATCCAGTGTAATTTCCTATTTTCCTAAAAAAAAGTTGTGTGAGTGACTGTTGTGTGTGTGTCTGAGTGATTCTACCATTACTGAAGCAGGCATCCTTAATACACTGCAGCCATGTTACCAACAGCGATAACTGATGATGATCCATTCACAGGATGTTCTTGTTCTGCTGCACACAACAGGAAGCTTATTTTGAAATTATATTCTAAAAATAAAAGTTTCAAAACACAGACTACACGTGAAAACATGAGTAACATTTCTAATGCAACATAAAAATACTGAGATTTAAAGATGCACTAAACAATAATATTGCAATGGAGCAATGGATTGATTGACTATCTGAAATCTGAGGGGGTTTCCACTCAGCTCAATTTGAGAATCTTTCACCTCGTCCAGTGGTTCCCAACCTTTGGCCCAGGGCACAATGGTGGGCCGACTAATCATTCGCAAAACAGCACAATATTATTTTTAAATGTTTTAAAAGGAAATGTTTATTTAAAGCTCGCATCATAGACTTGTTTGCTATCTCAGTCTGACTGCGCGCTAAAAGATGGAATATCAAAATGGATAGCTGGTTAGCAACAGGAAGAGTGAAAGAAATGAAACAGAAAGAGAGTAAAGAGACAGAATAATTGAGCTTATGTTTCTCATTATCATTAAAACAACAAATACTCTGAGAATTATTTGGCCAGGTTTGGGTCGGCAACATGTTTGAGATTTTCAAATGGGCCATGAGTCGGAAAAGGTTGGGAACTGCTGTTGTAGTTATTTTAATGCACACAACTTTAATGTTTTGATTTACTCTTTCTGCTCTCATTAGGGTTCGTTTCAAACATACATGCACAGATATGAAAGCAGGTTTACTGTGCTACACTTCAGAGGCCAAAAAATAATTTATTACTGCTTTAAACAGAGAGATGAATATATTTTACACACCGTAGATGTTTGACTTATTCATAACACACTAACTTCCTTTGTTGTATTTGCGTCACATGTGATTCGAGAGCGACAGACCACATGGATTTATAGCTCAGTGTAAAACATCTTCTTTGCCACATGAACACAAGAGAATTCACATACACATAGATGTAGTTTTGAAATCCAGCTGATTCACAGTTACAGGACAAATAGTGAAAATGACTCTGTAAAACACAGACTCTTCAGACAGGCAGACGCACGGTAACCTGATGAATCCTGTGTGACCTTGTGTTCTGTCGATGACGATGTTGTTTCTGTCTGAGTCATTCCAAACAAGTTTAGCTCCTGTTGAATCCAGATAAACGTCTCTCCATATGATGATTCGCTGCCAGTTTTGAAATGACTTGGTGTAGAGTGGCGTCCGGCATCAAACAAACAACGTTTCACTTTGAGTCACACATCTGACTTGTCACGAAGCGGCGGTGAGTAGGTGCTACTGTATTCACATGGTTTCAGTCCTCTTGCATTTCTGCTGCACGGCGATGAACGATACTCGCGAGGAGGACTGCACAAACACGGCTCTGCACACACACACACACACACACACACACACACACACACACACACACACACACAGAGAGAGAGAAAGAGAAAGAGAGAGAGAGAGAGAGAGAGAGAGAGAGGCAGCTGTGCTCGCTCACACACAAGTTGTTAGAACCTCTGTCCCAGTTCTCCTTTTCTCAGATTTGCCGGAGGAAATCCTGAGACAGAGATAAAAGAATAAAACTGTTCAGACCGATCAGAGTTGAAAATCTGCAGGTGCTTTCTCCAATGCTGATATATTTTCTGAAACTGTCGATGCTTCTAACCACTGAAGTTTATTTTAATATACAGCTTTGACATTAGGTTCGCTCTGTGCCGCCCAGCTGGAGTACGGCGATGTGTTTCATTTGAACAAAGGGAGTAGTAGCAGACCTTTGGTTGACTGGTGACGACACAAGTGACAGTGACTTGACAGTATGCTCCGACAAACTGTTTGCATTTTATTTTTCTTCACTGGCCGAATGCTTTAATCTTATTTCTGTAGCACCTCAAAATAACATAATAATAATATCATAATAGTTTAATCAAAAGTTTTTTCTTCTTCGTTTTTTGTTTTTTGTTGTTTTTTTTGTTTTTTTTACTGAGTTGAACCGACATCATTTCTGCTGGAAGTGTTGAGTACTTTATAAACACAGGTGAAGTATATAAGTGTGAAGAGTAGTTTCAAAACACCACAACTGAATCATAACACTCTCCTAAGCTTCAGCACTTTAGGAAATCCTGAAGTGCAGACGAATTTAGCCCGTGAAGCTGTTTCTTATTGAACTTTATATTAATCAGCATATGAAAATGACTGTAGCATAAATGGAAATGTGTAAATAAAGGCTAAAAGGACATATAACACAATAAACTTTGTCGTCATCGGGTCTTACCTCTACACCGAGCTGGACGACTGATCAGACTGTGACAGTGGATTCCAGGTGTTGTGGCCTCCATGGCTCTGGTCAGTTAAATGACTTTCTCTTCCAATTAATGTTGAATACGCTGCTTCAATAAATACACAAAGTAATAGTTCCTTTATAATGTCTCCACAGAACCCCATACTGTACAAAATAGTGAACAATTTTTTGCGGTGACCCGAAAGATCCGTATTTCCCTCATTATCGAGACGTCGGTTTCTTTCTTTGATACTGACTGGAGGTTCACGCTGATGTTATCTTACAGCTGAAAACATGTTCGTTCTTTGCTCCAGATTAAACAAGAAGATTATTTATCTGTTTGTTCTGTTTAGGTAGCAACAACCGTGCAGCTGTCACACGTTCACGTGCACGCTGATACTGACTACTGATTGGAGGTTGCCGCGATGTTTGAACCCAAAATGTTCGAGGGTAAAACTTCAGTCAAACAGTGAAATCTGTATTTTTGCCTTTTTACTATCTGGACAAACGGATCTACCTCACTTGCTATTTATAGGGATTCGTTTGTACTGTAATACTACTAGAGTGAAACAAAAATTAATTTCTGTGTCACTTAAATACGCTGCCCTGCTGGCAGCTCTGTGGCTGTACTTACTCACAGACCTGCTTTCAGGTAAATGCTAAAGTCGGCATGCTAACGTGTTGATTTTTAACAGGTTTAATGTTTCACAGCCTAAGTTTAGCATGTTAGCACCCTAACATTTGCTGCTTAGCAACACAGTAGGAATGTCGCTAGGTTTTTTTTGTATTTGTTCATAAACAAAATTATTATTTATTTATTCTTATATTTGTGCATGTATAAAAATGCCTACTTTGCATTTGTATATGTTATTATATATAGTATTTCTAATTTATCTTATTTATTCTGGATTCTTTTTCTGTTCTTTTGTTATTTCTTTATTACATTTGTCCCTTTGTGCTGCTGTGTCAATTTGAATTTCCTCTTATCTTTTCTTATTTTATCTTATCTTATCTTACCTTGTTATATCTTCTTATATTTAACACTGCCATACCTAGAGGCTGCAGGGCTAAAAATGCATCATGTGTTTGTATGAATCTGGATAAGTGGCCAAATAATCACGAAATTTGCAAATGCAGAAGCTTTTATGAATCACGTGTTAACTCACTATTGTGTTACGTCAATCGGTGATCAACAGCAGCAAAACAGATATTTCAGGATGTAGTAAGATGATGCAATCCACACTATAACTCTTCAGAGGTAGAAGGAAGCTAATCTCATTACCTGTATAGTTGTAGATGCACCACAGCCCTCCCATCAGGCTGGCACCCATCATAAAGGCTGTAAAGACAATTCCCAACACTGATCCTGCCTGCACCACAGAGCCTAGACACAGGGAGAGCGACGGCTGGTTACATAGTCTGAAGAGGAAAAAAAAAAGAAAAAGGACCAAACAAATGACACTCACTGCTGTGCTTTGGGTCCGGACTGGCCAGTGGAGAGACACTCAGCCTCTTGGTTCTTTGTCCAGCAGGAGGCCTCGGCAGTTTGGGTGCCAGGGAGCTGATCGACTGGGTGACAACCATGGGCCTGGACAGGTTTCTGATCTCACACTGAGATGCGAATACAGGAGAAGGGCTAGATGTTAATGACTGCTGATATCACCTTGCAGGTTTATAACAACAACAGATGAACATGAGGGTGTTACACCACGCACAACTCGAGGTTTAAAACCCTCTGAGTGATTTCTACATTATTTATTAAATTCACCTTTTAAAGGGCACCTGCATATAACATAACATCCAAGTGTTTTATATCACAATTTTCACCTCTTTCTATAATGAGGCCCCTCCCTGTGCAGAGAGATCATTTGGCCCAAATGCTGAAAAACTGAAGCCTAGTTTACACAATATTTTGTGAAAACAAATCTTTACTGTTGTGGACAGATTGTTTCGGTGCTTGAAATGGATTCACCAAAGTCTATAGGTTCATTAAAATATTGTAATATATGAGTAAAATAGGAGATGAATGGATAATGAAAGCCTGAAATGAAATTTTGTAACATCACAGAGTCGTGGTGTTGTCTGTCTCTCTGCTTTAACCGACCAACTGCTTTTTAGAGGCTTTGAGTCACGTACGAGCTCAGTACAATATGTAGGAGAAAGTGGAGAGTCGACAGATTCTAACAACATTCAAACAATATTTCTACACTGTATTATCACAAAGATATTGATAGAAACATCGATCGACCTCAGAGGGTTAAAGGGTAACAGGTCAGGATAATAACAAGGTTGGTAATGGTGGCTTCTCACAATTTTGGCATTTGCCTATAAATCCTTTCTCTGGAGTGTCATTTGTGTCTGTACCTGATGTTTGGGGGACTTAGATACAAGCGGTGGAATACGCAGTCTGCCCTGACACTCATTCCTCGCCGCTTCCTTCATGGGTTCCCCTCTGGTCGAGTCAGAGACACACATACGAAGGCTGCAGTGGAGGAACTGCATGGAGTCATTATGAACCGGCCGCAGGATAAAACTAAATCTCAACAGCTGCATCTCCTGCTCTGCTCCCATGCTTGTGCGGTTCTTTTCCTTCCTCCTCCTTTCAATTTTATGTCGGAGTGAGACATCTCCATCTCTGTGATTGATTCTTTCATTCTCCATTCCTTCTTCCTCTTCCTCTTCTTCTTCTTCTTCTTCCTCGTCCAGGTCGCCGTCATCTTCCTCCTCTTCCTCGTCTTCATCTTTTGACTTTGCGCTGAGGGTCAGCGAGGGGTCTGAGGAGCAGCCGTCGCTTATGACGGTCCAGAAAGGAGATTTCTTTGGGTCTGACAGAGGAGAGACGACACATGACTTCACCTCCACCACATCTGCGAGGGGTCCTTTGGCTGAAACCTGCAGTACGACAGACAACGAAACACTGATGAAGAAGACAAACTGTGGCAATATACTCCAATATACTAATATGCTCCACTCAGGTCAGAATAATGTAGAGAAAATAAAGCTCAACAATCCGCTGACACAGACCTCGACATAGACACGGTGGCCTGCAGTGATGACACAGGGGCCGATCAGCCTCTGCTCGTAATTCTCAGTGACGAAAAGTCTTAAAATAAGAATGGGCCCAGATCTGTGTCTGGGTGTCGGGAGATGGGTCCGCCCTGGATCGGGCCCTGGATCCCCTGGTGTCCAGGGGGAGAGCCCGGCCTGAGGACTGTTCGTCTCGTCAACATTATCTGCAGCAGGGCCGGAGGAGCTGGGCACTGCAGCCAAGCAGCTAAACTGAGAGGAGAGTCAGAATATGAGATGGTGAATAGTAGTAAATGAATAATTGCATTTTCGAGACAGACACACACACAAACAAACAAACACACAGATGTCTCACATGTATGCCGAGTGGACGTTTGGACTTCCTCTCCGTCTCATCGAGCGCCAGGATGGTCTGAGGCTTGTCCCTCCACAATAAGATCTGAAACAGACGAACACACTGTATGGGATCATTCGTTGCAAATGTGTTAGCCCAGTTTTCTACATCAGCACCAGGTTTACTCATAAATGTCCAACAGGAAGGAGCACGTTGAAAAAAACATGAAACGTTCTTGTTCTTGTTCTTGGTAATTCTTCCATCTCACCTGTGGTGTGCCACAGGGCTCAATTTTAGGTCCATGACTGTTTTCTATGTACATGGAAATCACTAACAAATAACAGTACCACTTTACAATAAGACAATACTTATAAAGGATTTATAAATGGTTTATAATTGGATTATTAATTCTGTTGTTAAGACTTTATAAATCATAAATAAACCATTATTGACAAGTTATAACACAGTTTTCATACATTGATGCAGTCTCACTATTTGGCAAGATCAATCATTTATAACTGGTTAAAAGGAGCCTTATTGTAAAGTGTAAAAACAAAAGAAAATCAAAGGCTCCCCTTTGCCAGTTACAAATGTTTTTTTGACCATTAAGATGCTGACGGTGGTTAATTTCGAGTAACTTAACAGATCTGTGATGAAGCAGCAGGTACAAACGCTGGATGATGGAGAAAACAAAGAAAGCTCAGTATCGGTTAGTGTGATTTTATATTTTATTTCTTCGTCTCATGTGTATATTAATCTGCATTATCTTTCTTTTACTTATATCTCATGATTTTCTTTTTGTATATGTATTTTTCGTGCTTTGTAAAGCAATTTATGACTTTTATTTTGAATAATGCCGTACAAATAAAGTCATTATTATTGATATTATCACTGAAATGATTATTATCAGGAATAAAAACAAGGTTGTTGCACTCAACAACATAGAGAAAAGTCCCATATATTTCAACACATTATACACTGTTGCCCATAAAGTTGGAATAATTTTGTTTTCAGACACAATCCTCAGTTTATTCCTATTTTAATGCATCAGTAATCACTTTTGACCAGGTGCAATGATTACATTATGTGTCCCAACTACCCAGGTGAAATGAAATAAATCACATTGTCACAATCATTTCATGGAAAGAGGTAAAAAATATTTTATTCCAACTTAATGAGCAACAGTGTGAATCATCACATACATCTGCCGCCTCTGTTGTTTTTCCATTTTTCACCTCTGAAATCACTCACTGTGTCATCCTTCATCCCAATTTTCTGCCTGTGACAGTGAGATTTAAGAAAAACAGTAATTTGCCTGTGTGCAGCATCTCATTTTTAGATTTTGACTGAGCTCTGTTCTGGTCATGATGACCTGGGTCACGCGTCTTACCGGGGGCAACTTCCACTTACCACAATTTCACACATGCAATATGCATGATAAGTGTTTTTGTTTTCACCACCATCAGAACTGACTTTCACCTTATTTTGAAATTCATATATTTTCCCCTCTGCTCTGAACGCTTCACTCAATCTGCTGTTTTCTCCGTCTCATGCCACCTCTGTAATTTTCTCTACCTCTGTTTCTGTTGGTGAGTGTTAATTATAGACATAATAACAAAATTTTATGTCATTTAAATGATAAAAAAGGAAGTCAATTCATAAAATAGGTATTAGTAGTAAGATAAAGTAGTAAGATAAAGACAATAAATAAAGAAATATGTAGGATTTGAGAGACAGAAAAATTAAGGACAGTTTTTTTTTTTTTTTTTTTTATCCCTACTCGTTTTCTGCCCAAATTTCTTATCTCACCATGTTTTTGTACTGCACCCCTCTGGGCTGTCCCAGGAGCAGACCCTCAGTCCCACAGGAAATGACTGGGAACATCAACAGGAAATGGCTCCCATTGGACTGAGCCTGGCACGTCGGGTCCTGCAGAGTCACGACAGCCACTGGGACAGACAAGCTCTGAAGCAGAGAACTAATGTGAGACCACGTAACCTCCAAACTGAATCGTTTCTCTGTATCACTGGAGCGATGCAGTCAACCAACAGGTGCTTGGTCGATGCAGTAGTGGTAAACATCGTCAAGGTACAGCAAGCTACATATTAAAATAGTGCTGCTTCAGCAAATACACGGCAACAGACACACCCAATATCAAATTATCATCGTCAATTATTTTTCTGCAACAAACAGCCAACACAAACTGACGTGATGCATTAATAAGTTGGTTATGGCTTAAAGGGATGCACACTGTGTTACGCCGCTTCACTCAGCTGACCTGCGGCTGCGGCGTAATACAGTGCGCTCCGTAGGTGCGCTTGTGCGTAGGAATACGGTAGTTCAGTTCGACTCTTTGCTGCATGTCATTCCCCGTCTCACTGTCCCTCCATTTCCTTTTATGCAGCTTTGAACGTTTTGATCAAGCCGCTGGAAATGTATATAGGTAGCTAGCTTCTTTCTTTTTGAACTGTTTACATATCACAGCATCTAATACTGAGGTATGAAGACCTGCAGGATGTGTTGGTCCACGGTCACGCTGAGGCGTCCATCCTCACACTGCACTGTGAAACTCTCTCGGCCTTCTCCCGCTCTGCCTCCGGCGTTCAGCCACTGCCTCAGCCTGTGCTCCTCGGCCCAGGGAGGCCTCACAACCAGAGGGTTCATCGCCGCGAGCACGTCTGTGGTACAGACAGAGAGGAGACACAGAGACGGCCACGCACAGACATTAAATACTCACACTTACACTTTAAAACCCCTTCATTCAACATATACTCTACGTGCTGATGGAAATATTCTGCTTTCATTTCTCATTCTCCATTTTAAAAAGGGACACAGACGACAAAGCAAAAAGTAAGTAAAGTGGGTTAAAAAATAAAACAGAAATGATCAGTTCACTCACACTGTGATGGAAACAAGAGACACACAGGGGTCCTGACCTGTCCCGCCCCCAGCCAGCTGGATCACAAAGCGATTGGCCAGGTCAGCCTCAGTGTATGAGGTCACCTTGGTGTAGCCGCTTTCACTTGCCCAGGCGAGAAGGTCAGACATGGTGGACAGGTCAGAGTTCAGCATACTGGACAGGGTCAGGTCAGGCTCAGGAGGGAAGGGTGGGGACACGCTGTTGGAGGACTGTGGAGAGACATTAGAGGACAGGCACATACACATTATAAGAATTAAATAATCAAAGTACATGTGAAAAACATTAATATGCATGAACCTGTTTGGGGATCCCAAAATAAATTCTAGGCCCCAGATACAACCTCAGATTTGTGCATTGTGAACAGTATGTCGTCGAATACACTCAGGTTTGAAAAGACCAAACCCAACAATGTGTTCGTCTGTGTTACAAAACTTCCGACCGACCCGACACATTTATTCCTACTTTAATTTGGTAAAACATTGACACTGTAGGTTTTACACAAGTTGCTGAAACAGGAGTGCGTGGTGTATTTGTTGGGAACTATTTTCAGTGTGGATTAATAAAGAAATCTGGTGCTCTAATGAGTATTCACAGCAGGAAGATGGTGTCTGACTGAGTGCCGACGTTCACTGTAATGAAGGAACACGTCACCCAGTGTGGCTCGTAATGTCATAAGATATGTCAGGCTTCGGCCACATGGGCAAAACTTGTGAGTAGAAACCATTCAGTACTGACATAAAGAAAAATATAGAATAAATCAGATGACACATTCAGTTACTTCAGATAATTCCTAAACTGGTATCTGGAAAAGATCTTAAAGGATGTGGCCCTTACATGAACAGAGATATGACCCCGGACACCATGAGCAACAATGGCCCAGTTGACCGGCACCGAGCTGCTGAGAACCAGTACAACCTTCTGCGCCTTTGAGTCGGCCACCGGGGGCACAAGAGAGACAATCACCTCCACCTGCAGAGAGCTGAGGGGGGAAAAAACAATGTTTTAAGTTTGCAGGACGACAACAGCCACACATGCTTTTGGCAGGAGGCTGCATGTTCTCACCCACACAGCCCTGATCCCGCCGAATGGAGCTTGATCACATGGACTTCAGGGCCGATCCCACCTGCTGGAGTGTGGACACAGCCTTGCACCTCCTGTGGCTGCAGGTCAGAGGTCAAGTAGTTGTGAGAGAGGAACATGGACTGTAGCTGGCACACCGCAGGCTGCGTTGGATCTGCGATATGGACACAAAGTAAGAGCTGGTAGTTTCATAAGCTCTTTCTCCACTATCAGTGTGAACCTAGAGTTTTTACCTGCTGAGAACAGAGAGGCGAGATGACTGATAAGATAATATGAGCTGAATTTTCACCCACATTGTCCCAGTTCAGTGCACAGATGTTTCAGTTAAGCATTTGCACCAACACGTAAAGATAATGTTTTCTACTTTCAATTTCATTTTCAGTTATTGTTCTATTAATTTACAGTAAGCCTGTTTCTAAAGACTCTTCAACATTCAGAATAGAGTAGACATTGGAACACAATTTCACATCACGATGACGTTTAGTTCCTCGGTGGCTCACCCTCTCCCAGTCGGACGTAGACCCGGTTGCCGTGTGTTGTGTGTGTCAGAGAGGACAGGTTGCCGTAGTGTTTCAGAGCCCAGCGGTGCAGCGCTCGTGGGCGAAAAGGTAACAAAGGAACCGCGTGGACATGCAGACGCAGTGTGTGGGATTGTACGCTGGAGTTTGAGGAAACCTGGCAGATGACGGCAAAAAGGGAAAACTTCAGGGGAAAGAATTGGAGGAGATTTAAAAAAAAAAAATGAACTGATAGCGAAGATGAGGATCATCGATGCGCTCGTCTGTGCGCTCTGACTGACCTGCACCAGCACTGGGAGGTTGGGGGGCAGCCTCTCAGCCTCCAGCCACCAGCTGACTGGGAGCTTGGAGCTGAGCAGCAGGTGGAGAACTCTGAGAGGTGACAGGGACAGAGACAACGGCTTCAGCAACACCGTCACCTATAGACAGAAGAGCAGAGGGGTGCAACTGTAAAACCAGCCCTCTGTTCTTAAATTCATCCATGTTCAGTATGTGAGGCTGTAACACATGTATTTTAGTGCTCTTTTATGGAGCCATGAAATTGACTAAATGTAGTAAAAGTTTATCAGACAAGTTTAATACATTGTCCTGTTTTTGGGGTCTTTACATACCATTTAACCATTTATCTATTCCTTATTTCTCCTGTGACAAAGTTTCCATTTTCCTCACTATATTTCCTATATTCCTCAACACATTTCCATCTTCCTTATTAATTCATCCAGTGTGTTTGTGTTTAACATGAGTGGATCAGTTGAGAGAATAGTGAAGCTTGATAACTTTACCGAAAACACTGGTAGCTGTTTTACGAATCTTATGAGCTAATGTTAGCTTCTTAGCTGAAGCTGACTTTAATCATACGACTACAATAATACTCCAACTACAGAGGTATTACTACTGTAAGGTTTAGATGTTAATTAATTTGTATATTTGAGTTAATTTACTAAAAGAATATATATTTAAAGTGTTTTGTACGGTTAAATTTTTACATATTTATGTTTACAGTTAACTATTTACATATTTATGTCTATACAATTATAATTTACATATTTACACATTTAAATATTTACATGTGCAACTTTAAAAACAGTTACGGTAACTTCCTGAATCCATCTCTCTAGTTTTCCTCTGATTTACCACGGTCTAAGTCCTCCTGATCTCTGATTGGCTAGGTTAGCGACATGTGACTCAGAAACAGGAAGTGTTGTTGTTGTGAAGCGGGCGAAGTGTGGAGAAGTAAAACTGCTGCTTGAAAAGTTAACCTGTCTCCATCCAGCTGTTTCTTTTATCAAAAGTGATCCAAACCACAACATATCGAACCCTCACGTCACATTACTATAGTAATTTACTGACACCAGTTAATGTATTACTGTATAAACTGTTGTAAAAATACCTAAAGACTTTTGGCTAGCAAGCAAACGCTAGCAAAGTTAGCTAGCTAACTTCACTAAGAATATGTTAGTTTATTTTATTTTCATGAGAAAGAATTAAGACATTTAATAAAATCTGAGTTATATTTCTATTGTGGTATTGATGAAAACAAGAGACATGCAACTAAAGATGAAGTTAATGTCATGAAGACAGAAGCACGGTGGTTTCTAAGCTAACTAACTTTGTTAGCATTAGCCTACCAGCTAAATTATTTGGGAGAAATAAGAAATAAATGAATAAGAAAACGAAGGAGTTGCAAAATAAAATGAGCTTGCTAAAGTTAAAAAGAAGAGTAAAATACATTTTAGTTCATTTTTCAATTCATTAATTAATTAATTTTAATGAATTTGATCAACTTATTGGTAGTTAAAGGACAAGTATGAAGCGTTACATAACTTGTTATAATCCACTTAAATTATTTAACTAACAATATAACCTTGTTTTCAGGGCTGTTTGTCACTCTCCCCACAGCAATCACATGAGTCTCCTTGTTCCCGTGTTGTCTAGCAGCACAGCCTGGACCTGCCTCAAACGTCTCCAGCAGACCCTGAACAGGGTGTAGGACGCCCACTCGACCGGCCGCGGAGCATTGCACCTTTTCACTTTGAGCTGAGAAAGAAACAGCAGAGGTGTGACGACGAAGTGTGATAAAACTGAAACCTGAATTTATTAGTACAGAAGTTATGACTGTGGTGTTCCTCTGTGTAAGACAACAAATAGCATGAGTTATGAGTGAGAACAGTGCCGTGCTTCAACATGCAGGCAGACTAGTCCAAAACCTACATGACTGCTGTTTGCTGAGCCAAGTGTCATAACTTTCCCTCTGTTTTCTGCCGTCTTTCACTCTCCTCCTCTCTATGATGAGTGGGTTACACAATAGACTGTCTGATAAGTGCATGCTGTGTTTAAATCCCTGCCAGAGGCCAATGGAGAATTTCCCAGAGGAATTTCTGTAACAGTTTTCACTTTCGTTCTGACACTTCAATTAATGACTTTTGTCTGCTTGAGCAGAGGAAATGTCTAATTTGATATTTCTTCCACAACAAAGTCATCACTTTTCTAGGTCTTAAGATAAATGGGTGCAATGTTGACGAGTGTCACCTGTGTTCTCACCTGCTGTTCTCTTCCAGAGCAAAAGGAGACAGAAAACAGTCCTTCCGATCCCTGACAGTGAAGGCATCATGACCTTTTAACCACTAGACTGATTTAATGTGAAAGGCCCCAATGCAACAGCCTGTTAAACAGAAACACAATCACACAATTTATACATTAGCTAATCAGTGCTCTCAAAATTTGCCCAGTCAAAGCATTTTTTTCTGGTACTTCTGCTTTAATTATGAAACAGTGGAGAGAGACAGGAAAGACACAGGAGAGACGGACAGAGGATAACATGCAGCAAAGGGCCAGGACTGGCATCGAACCCCCGGCCAAACAGACACAACAGTTATATCACAAACTGATATCACTGAGTCATTACAGCATGTAGGTCTGAGTTATTCAGCACATGATTTGTGCATAGGCAGGAGTTGATTAATCAATAAGTTGATTGACAGAATATTAAAAGGCAACTATATTAAATATTATAAATAAATACTATAAATATTTGACGCTTTTCTTTGTCATATAGTCTATTATTCTATTATTGTGAATTGAAAATCTTTAGGTTTTGGACTGATGGTCAGTCTGATATTTACTTAATGTTCTCTCATATTTTATACACAAAATGATCAATCAATTAAAGAAATAAACAATAATCAGAAGAGCAACAACAGTGAAAATAGTTCATAAGGTAGTTGCAGCCCCACTTTTATCATCATTTTTAAAGCAAGCCTGTAATTCACATGGAAGCCTGGGAAAATAAAAAATAAACAAAAAAAAAATTGATGTTGTGAAAGTTGCTAAAAAAATGTCTTACGTAATAATGGGTTACAAAGTCAAATTTAGTTTCTGTTTTTCAAAAGGAAAAAGAAAAGAAAAGCTTAACACCCACCAACAAGCAGTGGATTTAACATGGTCTCATGAACTATGAAATGACAACTAAATAATATCTATTGAATTCAAACAGAAGGGAAATTATGCAATTTAATCTGACGTGCACACTTTCTAAAACACATTTTACGACCTTTTTTAAATAAGGAAACAAAAGGCAATTTTCCGATTTGGAATATTCTAATATAAAGTTTTTAATGCTGTTATTATTATTAAATAGCCTGTCCGTTTAGAGGGTTTAGCACTTACCTTGTGTGAGTTTATATTCCCATGTCTACAGTTAATTTCAGGGTTTCTAAAACTTTTTTTTTTTTTTTGCCTTCAGCAAACCCTTTGTGGTCCGAACATGAGAGGAGAAGTTGAACTCACCTGCGGCGCGGAGGGACAAGGCTGGACTGCTGATCCAGCTGTTGCTTATAGACTTCACTGTGAGGGCTGCATTCACGACCCAACACACGCCCCCCTCATTTCCTAAACACACAACCACGCAGTCACACACACCCTCCACATCTTGAACCAGGCAAAATGCTCAACTCTCAGCTGCGTGTCGCGTCAGGCGTCTTCATCCAGCTGAGGTGCGACTTGTGGGAAATATTTCTCAGGGGAAATTCATTTTACGCACCGAGTGGGAGCGACGGGGAGAGCGGTTGTAAAAGAGACAATTAAAGGGGCCATGGGAGGGACTGTGGGATGGTGTGACAGAGTGGAGAGAGAGATGGCGAGGAGAGGAATAAAAGGCTCCGAAAACGTCTCCAAACGTAGATGGCAACAGGAAGGAGGGCTGGAGGGAGGGAAGGAGGGAAGGTGGGAGGGATGGAGGAGGAGAAGGGTGGACCTCAGGAGTTTGACTGGCGGGTGAAATGTTTGGGAAGATGCAGGGGGGGGGGGGGGCGACACACACACATACACACTTCATTTCTTTAGAGCATAGTTTCCATTGTTACTTTATATGTGACATGTTTCCATCCGGCTCAAAATGCAGCAGATATTTTGAACCAAAAAGGAAAAATAAAAAACAAAGAACACTGCAGCTTCATTTGAACAGATTCAGATTCACATGGACTCACAGGCTGTTCACTTCTTTGTTTGTAAAAACTGCCTGGACTTAGTGTTTCTGTCTCATTAGTTAATTACCCCCCTGAGTATTTATCGCCTTGTGTTGCACCTCTTATAACAGCTTGCATCTGTATATTTTATAGTTTTCACGCGTTGTTTTTCACGTCATTTGATACATTGTTATTGTAAAAATAAATTTAAAATAAATAAATTATAAATTATAAATAAAATATTGATTATCGCTGGTTTAACTCTGCCAGTTTAATGGCAAGTTAGACTGAAAGTTTGTGAAAAAAGTTGTTTTCTGTGATTCTGGATGAGCTTTCTAAAAGCTGACAAAGCGACCCTGATGATGTCATAGTGATGTCATCAGGGTTATGTAGGTGTGGGCATACTGTTTTCGGGTTGTCCGTCCGTCCCATTCTCGTGGACGCGATATCTCTGAAATGTCTTGACAGAACTTCTTCAAATTTGGCACAAACATTCACTAGGAGTCAAGGATGAACCAATTAGATTTTGGTGGTCAAAGGTCAAAGGTCACGTGTGTGGTGACCTCACAAAACACAGTTTTGGACTTTTGAACGCAACATCTCTGTAACACCTCGAGGGAATTTCTTCAAATTTAGTACAAACATTCACTTGGACTCAAGGACAAACTGTTTAGACTTTGTGGTGAAAGGTCAAAGGTCAAGTTGACTTCACAAAACACGTTTTAGCCTTAACTTAAGACTTCACACAGCAAATATGACAATAAACGTCATATTTTATATGACTCTGGATAAACAGGGATGTAAACCTGTTTATCCAGAGTCATATAAACTAGTGGCAAAGACATACAACCACAAGGCGTTTGATCCATACCAGCAACAACATTTCTTTCATTGGTTGCAGTTATGGCGGCTGAAGCTACAACGCTGGTGTAGATTGAATTAAATGGCTGGCATCATTATTTGTTCATTTGTTCAAGATCAGGCATCCATCCATCTGCAGCCTCATCCCTTGGCAGAGGGGGTTTCTCTTCCTCAGTGAAGCAGGCAGTGCAGTGGATGAGTGATTTGGAACATTTAGAAGAAATACAGTTTAGGTTTTCTTTGTTTTCCAGATTTGTTTTTTTCCACAAAACACATTTGTTAAACTAAAAATGACCACTCATATAACAGTTCTATAGTTCAGCTTTCTTGGTTGCTTTATAAGTCTTTTTTTAGAGTGTGTGTGTGTCTACATTTTTCTTCTGGGTCCTGTTTTCTTCCCACTAATAATTCTAAGAATCTTTTTAACAATTACCATTTCAGGAAATCATTAATAATAACAGCTGGGACCCGGCCTGGCTCTGCATGAGTCTTCATTCAGAGGCACTTCACTGTACACCGTCTAACTCGCTACCCACTGCTGCAAAGCTAGCTAGAAATTTTAAGCTCTCATATTAAATTTTACCTGTGTCTGCAAAATCCATCTGAGTATTTGTGAGTTTGGAAAAATGATGTGGACATCAGCTGCTACGGCTTTGGACCGAGTTCACTGGCCTGGTGTCAGTGTGACCCTTAGACAAAATCATATGTACAGCTGTTTGCTGCTCTGAGCTCAAACTCTCTGAAATTAATGCATTCAAAGAAACTCTGGAAACATCTGTGCAATCTTCCGTAAGTCAAAACATAATTTCTATGTTACTGAGCGTTGTATGACTAATGACCATGACTCATCCTGTAGTTTGTAAGGAACATGAAGTTTCCAGGTTTTTAATTTTTTAAACATCTGTCGCCATAGTCTGATCTATCCCCCACCCTCAACATCAGAACAATAACATATTATGAGCCTGGGTCTCTTTTCTCAGCTGCTCTGTGATAAGATGCTGTTCTCTCCTCTCCTGACGCAGTCATCTTCCTCATCACTGATTAACTTATCTTAGCAAGTCTATGATATTTTGTGCTTTGGTTTGGTTTGCAACGTTGCCTCAAGAAGCTGCTAACTGGCCGCAGGTACACAAAACCAGAGAGCTCAAATAACACTTTTTACTACTTGCAATTTTGTCAAACAGGAAATCTAAACTGAAGATGTGCCCACAAGGTAAAAGACATTATATCTGTGTAAGAGGCTACAGCGAGGCTGCACTTCAGGATGTACGTGCACGTGTACGCAAACAATTTGAATGATTTGTACCTGTCATTTTATATTTACAAAAAAAAAGATTTGTTAACAAAAATTAGAGCAAAAATCTCAATGAAATAAATGATCAATGCCTCTGTGTTGGGTTCACATCTTTACTGAGTCACAGTTCCAACACGTTTCACCAGCAAACGACAAAAGAGGAAACAAACGGGGGGGAAAAAAAAAACTCTAAAATCACAAAAACAGAAACAGAATTTGTAAAAGCTTTTTGCCATTGAGAATTGATTGTAGTTAAAAATCAGTGTTGTACTGAAAGACAGAAAGAGAGGACAATGAAGAGGCGTCCTATCTGAGATACAGACACACAAACTGCGACTAACTCCCCTCCCTCTCCGTTCAAATCCCCCTCCTCCTCTGCCTCTCTTTGACACGATCCACAGGCAGCTCTGAAAAATAAGCAGAGGTTTCTCTCTCCTCTGGCTCCCCCTTGTGTTCATGTACAGGTGGTGCATGATTGTAACTGTGGATACATTCATGACTGAGGCAGGGACACCGTACACAGCGACACACACACACACACACTGAGCAGCAACAAACAGCAGAGATAAAGGGACAAGAGAAAAGCACAAGTGCAGGAAGAAAAGAGACAAACAGCTTCCTCTCTAATTAATCACTTTTCTCTCTCTCATTCTGGGATTTTGAGGCTCTTGGAGCATTTCAGTACAATCACTGATTATTTTTTTTATTTTTTTTATGCTTCACTTGTTGCCGGGCAGGGCAAACAGCAGGATCCATCATCTTCCATTTGTTACATAATCTGGATTATCTTCTGTCATCATCACAACTTCCTCTTCCTCTAAAAGCCACTCCAGATTGTCTGGAGGTCAGCGGATCCGTGGCATTGCGTATGTGTGACACACGATCAGACTCCACTGATCCCCGTTCGCACACGCTTGGCCCAGCCAGTCCTTCACCCCGTCACAAACACAGACACAGAGAGAGAGAGAGAGAGAGAGAGAGAGAGAGAAAGAGGAAAGAGGGAGAGCGATCCTCGCCTCTCGTCACCATCGAGTTCCTCTCTGCCTTCGCAGGGCAGAGAGTCAGCCTGTACTTCTTAGTCTCCTTTCAGAGTCTGTGGCTGGCAGTGGGCAGCTAATAACCCCATGACCCCTGACCCTAGCAGAGGTCGGAGACGTAGTCAAAATCCTTGAAGTAGTCCTGTTCCTTGCGGGAGAGGGTGCGGCGCTCGCGGGGCGGCGTGAGGGCCGGAGCCTCGGCTGTGAACTCCATGTCAAAATTACTGACGTCTTCTTTTCCTCCGATGGTCGGGACAAACGGAGGCGGGACTTCCCTCTGAAGAAGTGCCTCCCAGTCCATACCCTACATGACATATATTCAGTTTAGTATTAACATCAAGTTCCTTCATCATGAACATTAAAAAAAACAGGAATAAGGAGAAAAGCTTTAAAACACAGACTCACCCTGAAGAAAGGTTGTTTCTTGACGTCTTCAGCGTCCTTCTCTCCAGAGCCCAGACGTCTTTCAGGATTCCTTCTCAACAACTAGCAGCCGAGAAACAACAAACAGTGCCAGAAAACATGTTTGACATCAGTGTTCTTTGTGATAAGAGGCTGAAAAGATGTTGTCATATATAGAGTTTAAAGGCACAGGATGTAACTTCTGCCTTTAGGGGTTTCTCATTCAAAACAATAACAAAAAGACGACGTTGGGGCGACGTCATGAAATGGCGTATGATCATGGGAGTTGATGTCTTCACCACTGTTACCGTCAGCTCCTCCAGATTTATATATATATATATATATATATATATATAACATAATCTTGACATTTATAACTTTAAATTTCTAACATGCCTAGCAAAAGAAAAAAGATGTAAGAATAAAAGAGTGAGTGTAAGTCAGCCAGGAGCAGAAAGTGAGTCTCACCCGTCTCATGATTGCTATGGCCTCGGTGGAGAGGAAGCGAGGGTAGCGCACTTCATCGTTCACGATGCTGTCGAAAACCTCCTCCTCATCATCACCGGGGAACGGAGACTGAAAGAAACAAACACACATTATTTTACGCTGCATTACAATATCACAACTGTCCAAACTGCCTCCTCTCCAGAAGAGACTTATACAAATATTCTGCTCTGGATAATAATTTGTGTCTGACATGTTTTTCCTTGGATTTTAAAGGTGAGCTCAGAGAAATTTTCCTCCTTCTGCAGATGAATGTGAAAACAGCCTCCAAGTGTCAAATTCTGCACATCCATCATTCTGCTCAAATATCCAAGTAACAACAAGCAAAACAAATTTTTGAGTGGACGGGGACTTTAATAATATATGTCAAATATTACAACTCTTTCAAATATTTACCCCCCCCCCACCCATCTGACACTCAGGTGGAGGCACACCGCACTGCCTGCCTGGTCGTTACTGTCAGGCACCACCTGAAGCTCAACCTGGACTTAGCGCCTGAAGCCAGACCTGCCCGTCAAGACCCGTCCACCTCCTCCCCTCACGGGCTCAAGCACCTCGAGCTCTCTGAACACGCAGTTTGTTGTTTATCTTGGAGCGCTAACAGTTTTCCCTTTAGCCTAACTGTGAAGTCGGCACAGTGTTAAAATTTCATGCACTCAGAACTAAGATGTGCAGCAGAGGTCACCAACAGGCAGACTGTAGTCAGGACCTGCACCTACTGTATAACCTATAAATTATTGAGGATTATTAAACTTTGACGGAGCGTTTCTATTTTAACCCACGCAGCTTCTCTGAACTTTATGACACTTTATGTCAGGTGATGCTTCTCAGCCAATCACGATAGACAACGTTGGAGACATAAGTCTGGGGGGGGGGGGTCAGACATAAGAGAAAGACGTGTTAAAACTGTGTTGACATTGTTTATTATAAAATGGTTGAGACGGTTCAGATGATAACAAAAGAAAAAGAAACTCAAGCTACACTTTTCAGGACTATTTCTATTTTTGAACAATTCAACACTTTATTTTAATCATGCACAAAAATAACACATAATTCTTATTATTAGAGAATTCATTTATTCTTGATTTGAATATTAACTGGGTTATCCTGGTAGAATTACTGTCAACAGACTATTAGTCTCTCACCAGTTGTATTCTTAGTGCCAGTGTTTCTGTAATTAAAACTCCCATCAAGTATGAAATATAGTTTTATAGTAATAGTTCTGCTTTTAATGAGTCTGGGTGCGGATGTTACCAAACGTCTCTGTTTACAGTAGTCACACTCACAACTGAAATTAATTAATAAATGAATCATTCTTATGTGTTCTGACTCCGTATTCTCACCTCTCCGACCAACATCTCGTAGACGAGTACCCCGAGCCCCCACCAGTCAACTGCTCTGGTGTACGATGTGTCCGTCAGCACCTCTGGGGCCAGAAACTCAGGGGTCCCACAGAAGGTACTGGTCCTGTCCCCAAAACCCATGCCTTGGTACGAGGGAGTGGTTCAGAGACAAGACAGGGGGAAGACAGACCGTTATTGACTGTGAGAGTGATGAGCGACGTTGTATATATGGAACCTCTCCTCATGCCAAAGTGCCTAATAAATAATGGACACTCACCTTCTTTACAGAGACCAAAGTCTGCTATCTTCACAAAACCCTCAGTGTCGAGCAGCAGGTTGTCCAGTTTAAGATCCCTGATGAGGAAAAGAATGGGATTTACGCCAAATATCGAGTGTTGAGAAAAGAGAGTGAGTGCGTGTCGGAGACGATCCAACTACTCACCGATACACAATCTTGTGGTCATGAAGAAACTGCAGACCCAAGACCACACAAGCTGAGTAGAACCTGTCGGACACACGGCGAGCAGAACATCACACACCACGACATATTCACACTTCATACAGTAATGGGAAACTGCGGACATAGACACATAGAGCATGGAGCTTTCCAGTAAATGTCTCTTCTCTGTATCACACACACACACACACACACACACACACACACACACACACACACACACACACTCTCTCTCTCTCTCTCTCAGCAGAACTCACACAGCACGTGGCTCAGAGAAGACGTCTGCATGTATGTGCATCATGAGGTCTCCTCCTGCCGTGTACTCCATGACAAAACACACATGTTCTGGTGTCTGGAAACATGCAAACAGGTTGACCAGGAAGGGGTGGTGGGAGCCGTTGACGGTCTCAAAGATCCGCTTCTCACACATCAGACTGGAGACAGACAAGAGGGGGGGGGGGGGGGTTGCGAATGAGACAGTAATTACTGAACATTACGAGGTGTAATTATGAGGTGAATGAACTCGTGTTGTGCAGCAGAGACTTTGTTTGAGGTCGTCGTGTGCTGTGTCGTACAGTTACCTTTCCACCTCATCCCGCGCGACAATGTCTCCCTTCTTTAGGGCTTTGATGGCGTAAAGGCTGCTGGTCATTTTGTACTCAGACAGCAGCACCTGAAGAGTCCAGAGAAAGCTTCATTAATCACTTCACCGTTTACAATAATAAAATACAAATGGAACGAACATGAGGAAACGTTTTTATAGGTAACTGTCACTAAATCCCATGAACCAACACTCATCTGCACTTTGACATCACAACTTCATTTATTCCTATTATTTAAAACACTTCACAAGTATATATATTTCCATTTTTAGTTCAGCATTTTCCTAAAACAGCTGAGCATTTGTAGTTTCTGGCAAACATTATTCAAACAGAACAAATAGTGCATTTATTGGGACTATTTTTAGTGGCGGATTAATTTATATAGTGAATATTTAGAAAAGGTGGTTGTGTTCATGAAGGAACATGCTGTGGCTCCCCGATGTGTTTTTAACAATGGAGCTCTATGACACAGAGGAATAAGATACATCAGGCTTTGTTGGTATTAGATCAGTTCTCTGTTGGTTTTCGTCTTTTTATGGAATTTTGTTAATAAAAAAATAAATTATCAGCAGGCCTGAGCTTTAAATAACAATGAGATGAAACGTCAGTAGCGTATTTCATTATGGTGCAAGAAGGCGGTGTTCAACCGTCTGAGAGAGAAGAAGTCATTTCCAGGAGATAAAATCTAAACCTGCATTAATTTAGTATTTGGTGGCAGCACATCCAGCAGACAGGGAGCAACATCAGCGTTTATTTACAGTTGTTTCTGTCCTTTTAGATCTGTGCTTGGTCTCCACCACAGCTAGTCGCCAACTGCGTCTATCTTCTGTTTGGTGCTGAGTGGGTTCATCAGTGCGTTGTCAATAACAACAAGGCTGATAACAGCTGAGGGATTTAATCAAAACATTAACTCTGCAACTGAAAGACGCTAAAACTCTGTTTTTCTGAGAGGAACTGCAGAGTCAAGTGATAACTCTCTATTAGAGTATTTCTATTCACATTAGTCATTTGATCTGTTGTTAAAAGAAATATTGATTCTCAGACGTGGCCTTTAAATCAGCAGCGTAAGGGGTTTTGTTGTTTCTCGTGAGGATAAACGAAGCATGAGTACCTTTCCAAAGTGGCCCCTGCCGAGCACTGCTATCAGCTTGAAGTCCTGCAGGCAAAGAGGGCCTCTGCTGGGTCTGAGATAAAGATTACAGGCAGATTACAGCCGGTGCATGCGACATAACATAACATGATGCATCAGAAAAACACACATCCTATGACGTCCACAGCATAAACGCAGTGTTTATTCTGTGTCTCAGCGAGTATTTCTTGACATATGCTATAATCCACAATGATGATGACTTGGCTTCACTATCGTTTTTAAAAAAAAAAAAAAGAAGAAGAAGTTACAGCACAGCACCAGATTGTGTGTGGGGGTGTGTTTCTGGTGTCAAGCTGTGTTGGCCATATTGCAAAAAGATATGCTCAGGTGTGGTTTCTATGTGTATATATACGTGTGTGTGTGTGTGTGTGTGTGTGTGTGTGTGTGTGTGTGAGAGAGAGAGAGAGACAGGTCCTCGTGTGTGTTTCTGCACCTGCGTAAGGAGTTCTGGGACAGCGATCTGGTTGGCTGCTCGTGAACAGGGTGAACTCCCGCTGTGGACGGGGGCTCAATGACCGGCGTCTGTTCCTGTGAAAAACCACAGAGACGAGGAGGACGGAGACGGAAGGGGAAGCGGGAACACCAGTGAAATAAGAGGGGAAAAACGCCAACAAGGGAGACACAGAAAAGGAGGGAGAAATGAGGACGAAATGATTGCCAACATCTGTAACGACCTTCAGTAAAAGCAGACAAACAGACAGTTATTGAAGCTCATCGTGTCCGGCTGCCAGATCCCCTGCTGGCCGACAGCCTCGCTCCTCCCCTCTTCCTGTCCTCTCCACTCCTTCCTCACTGCTAATTAGTTCTCTAAAAAACATCAGAGTAATTAATCCCATAATACTTCAACCCCGTTGAACACACCATCTGCCACAGGCCCTCTCCCCCTCCGACTCTCTCTGTGCTGGTCTAATTCTGTGTCTGTCTGTTTCTCCGGTCCCTAAAATTAAAATTTGCTTCATTGCCATGACCATAATTAAACACTGCATTGCCAAAGCATGTTAACAAGCCACACTGTGTAAATGTAATGACTCAGAATGTAATAAAAATAAATAAATAAATAAATAAATAAAAATATGTGATGAGATGAGTCTCAGTTTCTCTTTCTTCCAATTATAAAATTATTATGTAATATTAATTCAAATTTATTGAGAGTAATTTACGGGGTTCCTCAAGACTTAGTGTTAAGCCCATTATTTTGTACATATATTATGTAAGGTTTATTTATTATTATTTATTTATTTTGTGGTGGTGAGAATATGAAAAACAAAATTGTTATAAAAGGAAACGTCTTAAAACTAAAGGGGTTGATTTGATTTTAACTGACTTTCTCTAAATTTGGCAACTGTGTCACAACTTTACAAAACAAAGCTATAAATGATGTTGAAATAAGAAATGTCTGAAACCAAATGTGAGCAATATATGAGTGGAAATCATCACACTGAAGCACAGATGTCAAAATCTATTGTAACCTGTATAGAATTAAGGATTTCTTAAATCCAGTTTCATTATACACTTATTCATCCTTACTTTACTTAAGTATATAGAAATATGAGCAAATCACATATAAAACCAATACTTTTTTTTTTAACTAGGTATCAAAAACCAATTAACCCACTTTTTAATTAAATTAAAAGACTTAAAATGCAGCGATATGGTAGATCTTAAAACAACACAAATAATGTTTGAGACCAAAATACATTACATGAATTAAAAAGTTGTTTAAAATGAGAAAGAGTCAGTTCGATATGAGATATGATTTTAGAGGAGTTTGAATGTGGAAGAAACCGACGGTCAGACTCGTAAAAAATCATTGTAAAAGTTGAACTTTTGTTTGTTACTTTGATTTTTCTACAATCCTGTTTTGTTGGGAGTAACTATCCTACATTTCTCTTTCAGTTTCACCCGTCTCTTGATTTCCTTCTCCCCTCTTCTTTCTTTCTCTCTCCTTCTCTCACTTCATCTTTTCTCCTTTCCTCGGCCACATTATCGCCCTCTGCAGATTGTGTTCTTCACACTGGGAAACTAACACGGATTTGGCCTTGATCAAATTAAAGCTCCCCTCCATCCAATTATGTCTCATTAAAGCTGTCTCCTTGAGTTTTCAGTTCTCTATTTCTCTAATTATTCATCCTCTACTTTCTCCCTGCTGTCAGGACCCTGTCTTAGATTTCCCTGCAGCTCACGGTGCAGTGGCCTATGACTGGAGCACTGTTTCCAAGCCAAAGGCTGCAGGTAGGAACTGAGCAAAGTAGTAACATGATAGTGTAAAGATTCCCATCTTTCCCCTGTCTGAAAATCCTCTGTCTGCTTCCCTTCCTCTTTGGCCTTCGTCCCTCTCTTCCCGTCTCACTCACCGAGAGAGCCGGTGCATCCACCACATCTCTCCTGATCTCAGGCTTGGGAGGAGAGTCGCTGCCCAGGTTCAGCTTCTCCACTGAGATTTCTCTGCAACGCAAACAAACACAAAAATCAGATTTTTTTATGTTGCACAGGCACAAATAAAAGCTCTTCGCTGAAAATTAAAATCAATTGACTCTGTGGAGGAAAACGATCAATGTGTGAAAAAAGAGGAAATTACTGTGCATGAATACAGTGTTGTGGATTCAAACAGCTATACGCAACAAATAATAGTTTTCTGTGAAAATGGTTCCTGAATGTAGGATTTAGTTTAAACACTTAAATGTGCTTCAAATGAAAAAGTAATTACATGCACTTTGAAGTGGTTGTTGTCAACCAGCAGGTACATACTGTAGGTTACATACCCTGTGTTGTGTGCGAGTGTGTTGCTTGTGAAACTGGGTGTATAGGCAGATGTGTTGCTTCCACTGGGGATGGCGTTCCTCAGCAGGCGGACCCAGGTGGCGATGTCCACGTTCATCTGGCGAGCACGCAGGAAGGCTTTACCTGAAACACACACACACACAGCGGGTAAACTAAAAGTCAAACATTAGTACAGCGACGACTCATTTCCGTCTGTGTGTATCCATTCATGCTAACTTCAGCACCTGATGGAGTCCTCCTGTAGCTTTTAATGATGCGAGACAACTGAGCTGTGTCATGACCTGGGTTTGCACTTCCTGTGAATGTTTATAATCCCAGTTCCAGAGAGTACCAGGAGCCATTAACACTTTATCTGCGGCAGCGCTTCTCAACCGCTTTGGCTATAACCCCCTCTGAACGCAGCAGGCATTAAGCATGGCACGCAGAGTGGGTAAACCGCTCTGTTTAGGTTGTTGTTCAATTATCAGAGTAAGTAGTTTCTTTCCTATCTGTATTCACGAGCGCGGTCTTTCATTTTCGAAAGCATTAATTCTTCACGTTCAGATTTTTTAATGCTTTCCTTCAAACCCCCCTGCCCTCTCTCCCTCTCTCTCTAAAACATCCCCTGCTCAAACACAAATTTACTCTGCTGCTGCTCTGAACCGTTCGTCTGCACTCAGACTGTTGCTGTGGTTCACTTTGAGTCCTTGTTCTCACACTCAGGCTGCTTCTGTGCACTTGTGAAACTTCTGCTCTCCCCCTCTGCTCTCCCCCTGTATGAGGTTGACCAGTGAAATCATCATTGCCTCACTGCGGCTGCGTTTTGCCTTACTTCTTACAGCGTGACTTACAGACAGTTACTATCCAGCAGATCGCTATATCATATATTATAAATATTTTATTTTAATTGTGCTATTTCTTTCTTCATATTTAATTGATAAAGTCATAATTGCAGCATGGAGGAGTGATTCAGGTGGTAGGTCGCTGATCCCTGGGTTGGCGGTTTGATCCCCCAGATTCCTTCAAGAGAGTCATCCAACGTAAAAAATACATCCATGATGATATGCTTGGCTTTCAAGTGTTAATTACTCTTAATTATGCAAACACTGTTGCTAGGTGACACACGATAAAATGAACTCTGACGTATTTCTCTGCTATCCGCAGTGTTATCAGTGTTTATGAATAACAGCAAAAGTAGCTGATTCACACATAAAGACAGTGGAAAACAGAAGTAGATTATATGAGCTACACTTATTTTCTAGAAACATAACAGGTGAGGTCATATCCGTTTGTGTCTGATACTGATAAAGCTACAAGGAAATCCTGTTTGAGCTGACTTACAAGTTGAGTCATAGATATTCTTCCAATTTATTCCAATCTCAGTTCATGCTACAGCAATATATATATATATATATATATATATATATATATATATATTATATATATATATAAAAATATAATAATATTATAATAGTATAATTAATTAAACTAAAATAATAATAACTAATAATACAATTTTATAACATAAAAATATTATTCTAATATAATAATAACTGATATATATTACAGTAATATCTCTTTACAGCACATTCATTCTGCAGAGGCGGAAGCAGTCTGGGTTTCAGTGCCTTGCTGAAGGACACATTGACACGTGGACAGAAAGAGGCTGAAACTGAAACATCATTAATGGATGATCTGCTCAAGCACCTGAGCTGCAGCCACACATTTACACACACATTGATCTGTTTCTTTTGCTGACTAATTGGCTGAGGTGTTGCTCCTGATTCCCAATTTGCTTTAAACTGTTGCACTTCAGTTAAAACTTGTTAATGTCGTTAATTTAAAATTAAAATTTAACACATTTTTGAAGGCAGTAATTTCACTTTTAGTATCTTTCAAAGCCACAGTTACTTTTCTCAGATTTACCAAATCACCTGAACTGAATAAGACCAGAAGGAACCCTGTAAGACACCCGGTGCCTGGAAACAATTTCACCAGTGAACAAAAACATCAAGTTCCTTGAAGTCAGACTGTGAGTTTTGAGGTTTACGACAGAAGGCTGTCACTTGAACATACCGTGCTGTTTAGAGAAGACCTTCTTCTGCCTCTGGAGTCGTCGGCCTCTCTCTATCACCGGGTTAAAGAAGGTCACCTGGAACAACAACTACAGTAAGTGTGTGTCTGAAAACAGAATCTGTGGATGTTAGCGTCCCTACATGCAAATACAGGCTACAAGGAGCTGAGAATATTTCTGATGTATTATTCCTATCAAACAACTCATAACAAGATGTTTTTATGGTTGATGATGTGTGTTTATTGTTGTCGTGTGTGTCCGGTACCTCAGCAAGCAGCAGCCCCCGCGGCTCCAGCTCCAGCTTGACTCTGTGTCTTTGGTTGTCCAAGAACTCTTCCAGCTTCAGGTACTTCAGAGCGCACAGGGAGCGGTAATCTCTCCAATACACAGCTATCTCCATCTCTCTGGACTAATCACACAAAACACACCAGGAATGTGACATGAAAAATTGTTCACTGGTCCAGCATCAATATTTGAAGTCTGTGGTTCTGTTTCAGGATTACCATTAACGGAACAGGATCTAAACTACTCTCTGTGTCTAGGGCTGATTATTGTCGGCTTTTATCTTTAAAAACTTAAGAATAACACTTCTTATATATTCACTTATTTACATGGACTTGATGCATAATCAGCAGCTCATTTCCATTTTCTCTCCATTTTTCTACTCTCTTCAAAACAAAGCAGCGTTCATTACAACATCTTTTACTCTACAACATGGTGATCAGTGTCTTTTTGCAGCATAAAACACAAGTACTTTTGGGTGTGTGGGGACATACATTTAGATTAAAAACAGTTTTTCTGTGAAAATGGTAAAAGCCGACATCAATGATGCAGCAGCTTTAAATTTCTGTTGAAGAGACCGAGATTAGGCTGAATCACACTCTCTCTGTGAGTTACACAAGACATGTAACACGCTGCAGGTTTACTGTATCTTACCCTCTCCAGTTCTACAGTGAAGGTCTGATCCCAGGCCTGTTCTCCAACTGTTCTCCAAGCCGTCTGACCCACCACTGTGTTCTCCAGCTTCAGCACTGCGCTCACCTCCGCTGTAAAACACAAGATAAAACGTCTGATTAGTCCACATTATGATTCATATCAAAAACTGTGAACAACACAATTTTTTTAAATATTTGAGGCTTATCTGTTCAGAATAAGAACAGACACACTTACTGGAGAGCTCATCGGTCTTGCCGGGGATTTTAAGGCTCATGCTGCTGGTGCTGCGGCTGTAGAGGCCGCTCAGCTTGAAGGAGGAGCGTCCGTCTCCCGGAGAGTGAGAGGGAAGAACCACCGGGGTCCCTTTGCTCCGCCCTGGGATGATCTCCAGCAGCCCCACGCAGCCTAAAAGACGCACCTGAAGCGTACCTGGAAAAGGAAGAAAAGCCAAACTCAACACCTCCAGAAGTTATACACATAAACGGACTGAGGTCAAAATGGAGACGTCTACGTGTGATTTCTGCGTCTACCTGTGAGAGGCGATGGTTTGCTCAGGGTGCTGTACTGGTTATGGACGTAGGGGGTGCTGTGACGGGAGCTGAAAGCTGAGGACGACGCCAGCACCAGCTCCTCCTTAATGAGACAGGCCTTGGGGTGATCCTCGGGGAGCTCCTGCAGCCTCTCCTCCAGAGAGCACCTGAGCAGATCCAGACGCTGGGACGACTCGCTCAGACCGCACTGAGCCTGCAGAGCACAGAGAGAAGATGATCATGGAGAGGTAGTTTTTTGTTTTCTCTTTTCTTTCTTTTTCTTTCTGCAGAAATAGTATAAGCTACTAACAGTAAAAAGGACAATACAGGCAAATAATTCAAATGCACTGATATGCAACAAAACATGTGAGATAGTATAATTAAGAGAAAAATGAATTATGTGAGTCTCATGTTTTGATGAGGAGCCTGACACCACTCTCATGTCTTTATAATAAATATGAAATTCACTCAGCACTTGTTAAACTTAGCTTAGCACAGAGACTGGAGACGGGCTGGTCCTGCCCAAAGGTGACAAAATCTTAATTTACATGTTATATCTCATTCAGATTTTATTCCCTTTAGAGCCAGGCTGTTTCCACATTTCCAGTCTTGTCAAACCAACAGGTTGCTGGCTGTAGCTTCATATTTAACACACAGACATGACAGCGGTGTCCATCTTGTATCAGTTATGTATAAGTTTACAGCCAAGTGTAAAATTAAAAGCTAAATAAATACATTAAAATGTTGAAATCATTACAAAAATGTAAATAATATACAAAATATTTATAAAATTTACAACGGCACAAAATGTGAAGTGCTCTGTACTTGGTGTGTAAACATTTTATGAGCATTTATCAGAGCACAACTGACTGCACTTATCATCAGGGTTCCCACAACTTCTCAAAACATCAAATTCAAAGTTTTCAAGGCCTTTCCAGGCCCCAATTACCTCAAATTCAAGGACCCAACACAGCATAGTTTGAGACACGACTCAAGGTTAATTAAAGTTACAACACGAAGAATTTCTATAATGAGAAGTAACTGGCTTTATAGAGGCTCACAGACAATTAAAAAAAAGAGAGAGGCTTGAATGTGCACACGCTTCTTCTGTGCTTCGTTCCAGTGACGGCAAACTATGTGGGATCTCGTGGGAACCCTGTATTATTTTTTAAACCGTGTAATGTCCCCGTCCGTTCTCTGACCTCAGCCATGGCCTTCTTGTCTTGGACCTTTCCTGCACCCAGCAGTCGCAGCATGTTCTTGGCTCCCTCGGCCATGGCGTGCTCCACACGGTAGTGATGCCACAGCTCCTCCACACGTAGCTCCGTCCCACACAGGTCTGGTTTACCTGGTACACGGTGTCAGCTTTAGCACATAACATATGAACAGCAGCAACATGCAGAGGAGATACAGTGAGGTTTGTACCCCCCCATTGCATAAGTCAGAAACATGACTATGTGTCAGAGCAAGAGAATTCATTTTAACTATTAGGTTTTCATAAATTTCATTTCTGGCATCATATTGATGCAACATTGTTTTTGTTGGGAATATAAATTATTGGGCAGAATGCAAATAAACTGTTCTAATATTAACTGTTAAACCTGCAACAACTGTTGGCTGTGAACACAACACTGATCTTTTATCTTTACATTTGCCTATTAACACATCCAGCAGCCAGGAAGCAACATTAGCATCCATATGAAGACATGTTGCTGGCCACCTGACGAATGAAATAAGTCAGGTATTCACTTTCTTTTGGCTGTTTTTGGTCTCCACCAGCTGCTGAGGGAAACATCTGGCTCTTTAACTGCTAAATGATCCGCTACTATGTAGTTGCTGACGTCTGGTGCAAAGCAGGTAAGGTACAGTGGGTTTTTAGAGCCATGTCACTTTGTTGTGGCCGTAAAAGATGCTAATGAGAGCGGTGAGAGTGAACCAGAACAGTGAAGCTGTGTGTCATAAAAACAAAGATGAACTAACAAGTAGTCATGCGATCAATGTTAATATAAAAACACTGATTACAGCAGCTTCAAAAGCACAGGGATGAATAGAGAGCATGTGGAGAAAAATAAAGGAGAACGGAGAGAAAACCGACTCATTAGAGGCATATGTCTAAATCAGTCAGCTTGTTGTCCTCTCCAGGATCACTGCTGCTCTTTCTGCTGGTCTGAGCTTTGTTTTCTCTCCCTGCTTATTCTCTCTTTCATCCCCCGACTCCTTCCTTCCCTCGACTTCACTCTGTCGTCATCTCTGACTCAGTCCTTTCAGTCTCACTCCCTTCCTGACTCCCCGCATCTGACCTGCCCCCTCTCTAACCTCTGCTAAATGAGGCATGGCTTTTAGTTGTTGGGCAACATCAAGGGGATGCAGGAACATCAATAAGGCTCTAACCTGGGAGAGTGAGAGGGCTGTAATGGACAGTGTGTGTGTGTGTGTGTGTGTGTGTGTGCGTGTGTGTGTGTGTGTGTGTGTGTGTGTGTGTGTGTGTGTGTGTTTGAGCTGGAAGACTGTACACTGTTAAGTTCTAAAGCAAGAATTGATCCACCCGCATCATAAAATATGCAGTGTGTATAAGCTGAAAGAGTGGCAGGTGGGATGAAAGAGGAATTGAGGGGATGAACATAAAAACAAAGGAATGATAGGTACTTTGGTTCTCCTCAGACTGCTCTGTGGCCTGCATGGCCTTTCGGATCTGCATGCGGATGATGTCGATCTTCGTCTTGCTGTCCTGCAGCATCTGCTGAGCCGACTGGAGAAGCTTCTTGTCCTGTTGAGGTATTTAAATAAAACAGGAGGTGATCAGGGAGAGAGCAAAGGGGCACAGACCAAATGTTACAGAGTCTGTAGTGCAGTAAAGTAAAAGTAACAGCTGACGGTTGAGTACCTTGCTACCTCCATTGACATAGATTGGAATCATGTTTTCTGCTCCCTGTTTGACCTTCAGCTCAATGTTTAGCTGCCGCTCCAAAGCTGCGATGCGGTGCTGATTGGCCGACGTCCGACTGACCGACCCTGGAGACTTAGGGGTATCTGTCATTGGTTGGTCAGAGAACGGGTTACTGTTGTGGCGTTTTTTTAAACACATCATTGTTGTCCTCTGGCAGCACATAAAGCTAAAGACCAGTGATTTTGCATGTTTTAGCCCGCTAAGTTTGTTTTTGTCCACTAAGCTGGTCTGAGCTTACTGATCATATACACAGTAGGATTTTAAGGGAGCCATATGTTTCAATTTATGAAAGTATGGTAGGAAAATCATGATATGAGATGGATATAACCCATCACAGCAAACACTGCATCTATTTTTAGCTATGCTATCTGCATTTTATTAAAATATGTTAATGTGACCGTTGATTCACTTGGATTTATTTCTCACTAAAGCAGGTTTTCAGTCGACAGGTTTTTCCCAATAACTGAAACCAATGTCTGCAGAGAAGGTAAATACATTAAAAAACATATCATACATACTCTGGAAATTTGTCACCAGTGATGTAAAAAAGTGCATGTGATGTGTAGTGATGGGATAAAACATGTAAAACCACTGGTTTGATCTTTTGGTGTAAACTATGAATAAATGATGGTGTTATAAATATGTTCCAGCTGCTTCAAAGAGAACAACTGCTACATCACACAGCGCCACAGTAGCTTATAAAAACCACTTCTCCATGGATACGCTACCTTTGTTGTCATCGGGGCCTTTGACCACGATGTGTGCGTCAAGCTCCTGCAGCTGAGCGTGGAGGAACTCCAGCTTGCGCTTGGAGCTGCGGAGCTGCGAGTCCACCTGCTGGGCATTCCTCTTGTCGGTGGTGGCCCTGCGCAGATTCTCCGCACCCTCCTTGATCTTCAGCTCCTTGCGGATCTCCCTCCGGATCCTCTCGCGGTGCTCGTCCAGGCGCTGCTGCACACTGGAGTCTGAGAAGTCCGAGTTTTGGTCCAGACCGAGCTGCTGGAGCACCGACAGCCCACCTGGATCACTCTGAGGAAGGAGAAAAGGAGGAAGGTGAGATGGTTAAGGAGAGGCCAAAAAAGAAGGAGGTGGTGACAGTACACAAGAAGGAGTCAAAGGGGATGTTGTTACTTATGAAGAACATAAGAACAAAAGTTAAACTATATTTAGCCAACTGTGTATGAGGGGGATTTTTCAATTTGAGTTGAAAGAGAAACTGATTCAGAAAGGTTACATCTCCAGCTGAGCGCTGCTGGGCTGATATTACGACAGACAAAGCTGGGAACAGTCATCCTGCACAGTTCTGACCAAGTGAAGCGCCGTGGGATGAAAGGAGGCGAAAAACAGCAACTCTGTGAGTGAACCGACAACATGCCAAACCTGCCGAGCTCAGACTGTAAGGCAGCGTCCCAGCAGAGGCAGCGCTTAAGTGTGTAAAGAGCTGAGTGCTCACATCAGCTCTCCTACTGATCAACACTAATCAGATTACAGCAGATTAGAACAGCATTAATACAGACTAAAATCAATCAGGGTCTCGTCTGCTTCTGGATGGGTCACAAGGAAACATAAACACAAAGAGTTTATATGTAACATCCAAAAATGTAACACAGATGTGCAAAGATAATCGTCAGTTGTGTAACCGGTGTTGCATGCAGTGTGGCTTTCATCATAAAACACCCAGATTTTTCATGACTAATTTTTTTACTTTGTTTAACTATAAGTTGTTGTGATTTTCTGTTGCGAGAAGAAGACCACAAAGGAGGAAAAGAAAGAAAGAATGCACAAATAAAATATCTGTTCAATACTGAAATTACAAAAAAGAAAAAAAAGTTAAATTTAAAGTTGTTTTTTTTTTTTTTTTTACTGTGGTAGCAGCCATTGTATTATTCTTTTCCAAAGTGTTTTTGCTTTAAGCTCCATCTGCCTGACTCTGTGACGCGACACATTACCCCGTGTTGCGATTTGAATCACGGAGTAACATACAAGCGGCGGAGATCAGACAATGACTCACTGCTGTGAGTCCTGACAGTCTGGTCCTTTGTCATCATCACAACTGAAGCCATTAAACTGCCACATCTAACGCTGGCTAGACCCCCCTCCTTCATATAATGTGTGTGGGGGGGGGACACACAACACCAAGTGTGTGGGAGATGCCTCTGACTCAGCAGGTGTTGATATAATATATAGCGAGTTATTCTAACTAGCTTCAACAGACATCTTAAATCATTCAATCACTGCAAGTCACCCCCCCCCCCGCTTTTGTTTCTTGCCTCTTTTTACTGTTTTCTGTGAACTGTCAAATAAAGGCAAAAAAAAACAAACAAAACAAACAGTTTTCATCCATATTAAAAATGAATTGCTAAACTGAGATGTCACCGGTCACTGCGGGTTGAACCCAAGACAGGGGACAAAACAATGTGAACACCAGCAGCACCGCCATGTTACAGGTCTCTACAGTCACCAGCTCTTTGACACAATCTGAACATTAGAAGCTTTACAAAAGAAGACTGTATCTTTCAGAGCAACTGCATTTTATCAGTTGTTTATGTTCATTTGTCCATATTTTATCATATACAGAGAGAACCACACATGTTCTTTATAAACCTGTTGAGCCTGGAGGTGTCTCACATTAATTTAATGTTGTGATATTAGATCTCATCAGATCATACGCACGCGCACGCACACACACACACGTACACACACTCGGGACAGTGAGGACTGTCCCCTCCCCTCTGACAGAGTATGATGACGGGGTGCTCAGGGCCTTTCACTGCACCGTGCAGCCAGCCATCCAGCTTAGCAGATCTGATTACAACTTCTTAGGTCTCTATGTCCATCCAGTTACATGCAGGCTGGGGCTACAGCTCTGCTCTCATTAAAGCCATAATCCATCTGCAGCACAATACAGTACAACAGTCAGGCTCGGCCCGAGCAGCCAACCAAACCACATGGAAAAAGGCCAAGTGCTTGCAGGATTTTAACTGCTGCTTTAATGCAATGTTATGTCATTGCACAACTCTGAGGCAATGTAATTGAACATGTTTTTCAAACTGCTGCTAGAACAAGGTCAGAAAAGGGAATAACAGTGCAGAAATGTATTATTTTAGAAGAGTTTTTTTTTTTTTAAAGGAATTTGATGTGGAAGAAACTCATCACATCTGTCATCTTTTTAAAGATGTAAACAGACACTGACACTGCTGACAGAGACATGAACATGTATACATATATACTGCATATATCATCGTGGATGTGGCCTGAGAGGTTTGTGAGTGTGAGCAGCAGCGGACGCCACAGCTATTCAAGGCAGAAGAGAGAGCAGAGGCAGCAGCACACCATGAACGACAGGAAGGGAGAGTTTGTACCGTGACGCACTCCTGTTCAACACAATACAACTTAATCCCTGGTGTTTTACAACAAAGCAGCTCTGGAGCGAGGTGTAAGACAGATCGCACAGTGGGGCAAAATCACAACAGCACACAGGAATGAAAACTCGCAAGTGCTTCGCTGTCTGATAGGAGATGTTTTTACAGGAAGCGAACGAGGAAGCCGACAGAAAAGAGAAGGGCCATAGTAATGGATGGAAAGAAAAAGGCGGCCATGTTGAGGCCTGCTCTGTCTACAGTTGCCTACCAAAGACTCTGTGTCACCCTGCTCAGTGGGTACCAGGGAATCAAGTGGTTGATCCCCTGGCAGGTCCTCCGGTACGTCCTCACTGGCCATGTTTGGCCTGGCTGTGGCTTCACTCCCCGGCCCCCTCCCTCCGCTGTCACACACACACACACACACACACACACACACACACACACACACTATCACACACACCCAACACTGACAGCAGTGCCAATCAGGCAACACCGAGTGCTATTCCTGCCTCCTCAAAATCCAGGATGTCCTTCCCGCCAGGAATCAAAAGCCAGTCTAAATCCGGAGCGAGTGAACGAGGCGGAGGAGAGGAAGAGAGAACGGCATACTCTGAGCCCCACCTCGCTGCTTCCTGTTCTGCTCTATGCCAGATAGAGACTGAGGCGTCATGCACTTTGTACAGAAACACACACACACACACACACACTCGGGTGGTTTTGTAAGTGTGAGAGCTCACAGCCACTCTGCTTCCTGCTACTGGGTTTCCAATGCTGACAGACAGGCTGTTGTGATAGATTGTGGTCATATAAAATGGACTATCAGACCATGTATATCTTGTATGTGTGTGTGTGTGTGCCTGGAAGTACAACATGTATTTATATATACATATGCACACACACACACACATTTTTACCTGCAGGTCTGTGTTTGCTTGTAAATGAGAAGTGGTGAAAAATAAACCACACAGAGATAAAAGGTCAAAGGGGCAAATCATTTCCCACCATGAAGTACTTAATAGATCCTCTACTGTAGGGGACCTGACATCTAATTGAGCTGTAAAAAGGATGAGGCTTCATAATTATGAGCTAGAGGAACTTTTCCTCACAAAAGCATCAATTTACAAATGAAAAGAAATTGTAAAAAATATAAACATAAAAAATGGAGCATCCGTGCATTGAGTCCTGTGACGTCCCCTTGACGTAACACCGCGCCATATGGTCATGAAGTGCACACAGAGAGGAAGAGATGGTCGTTCGCCTGCTGTGTGCGAGTCCACTGGAAGATGAACTGCATTTTTACAAGCTGGCATAACAAAAAGCAGAACAACAAGCTGAGTCGTCACCTCCGAGACACGAGCGAGCACAGATCACACACACAGGCAGCACCGACTGATCCCGGACCCCTCGACCTTGTTCTGGTGGCTACAGACTGTCCTCTTCCTGTCAGTAAGGGCCCCACACAGGACCATGGCTTTATCTGACTCTCAGCAGTGCGGGGGTCACTGACCCTCCGAGCCCTCGCTGTGTGGCAGATGGCCCTCCCTGGCTCCCTATCTGTATCTGTCGAAACACACACGGTTACACAAAAGGAAACGCACTAATAGACAGAGAAGGTGCAGCATGGCATTCAAAAAAGCCACCAAAGCATGTCTAGTTCTTCTTCTTCACTCACACTGCTATAGGGGAATAGGAAGTGAAATAACATGAAGTTAAGTCAAAATATGCAAAACATGGCAGTTGCTCTTGCTTGACATCATTTTGATAAAACAAATAAACGCTGTGCCCCATATCTGTGGGCAGGTAGTAAAATATCGCCTTACCGAGCAGCTGCGACTCTGAATACTTCCCGTGTAATGTGGACTGGTGGCTGCAGAGTTAGCAGCCCCCATGCATCCATACTGTCTCTCACCTTCACAGATACGGTTCAGCTCTCATCATTACTAGCTGGATTCTTAAAACCTCAAACACAAACACGAGCTGCAGTGATGCCTGTAGCAGCAAACCGTCTCGTTCATCGTGTCTGTGAAATAGATACAGTTACTAAAACGGTGCTGACCACAGTATCAGGAACTAAGATCACATCGGTTTATAGATACCAGCTCTTAAAGTTACAGTCTCAACCTGTTCACCAGGTTAGGACTGAACCACAACACACATTAACAGCTAATTTTCTCCTTTTAATTTCCCTTAATCATCTTATGATTATGATTCATCTCATGATTAATGGAAATAAAATGACTGTCTGACAGTTTCATTAATATCCAACATTAACTGGTGCCAACGCTTCACTGGAGCTATATATAAGTGAAGTGAAATAATAATATTATCGATTATAGTTGCTTAGATATAAAAATGTAGTTAATTTTGGTGGTAAACCGCATTAAATTGCACAATAAAAAGAATTCAAATGCAGGGTGGCACCCACTTTGCAGACCACTTATTTATGCATCACAAAGACCAGACAGACAAGTGAACAGTGGTGTTGGCCCCTCAGGAGACTCTGATTACGGCAGCGTGATCAAATCACACGGCAGGTTCAATACGTTGCATGATGCAGAATTCTTTTCAGCATAAGAAATAAAGTCACATTGAGCATCGCTGTCAGCTTTATTTGAGAATGCTGGCTTGAACCGATTTGCTAGTTTTTGTAAAAACAGAAATAGGATAATATGAATTTAATCTAAAAATCATATTCACGTGTGTAAAAGAATGCAAATGGCATGGGGCTGACGTTGCATTTGTATTTTTGTTGTATGAAGAAATGGAAAAAAAAAAAAGTCTGAATCCGCTGACTCTGCTCTTCGGGCTGAATATTTTAGGGAGGTGGGGGAGGGGCGAACTGAGCGGAGAACCCGGAGAGAGACGGACAGAGAGAGATAGTTTTTGAACGAGTTGTCCGCTATTTAGGAAGCCCTTACACCAATGATGCAAGACAGAGACATATCAAATGATGATGTGCTGAAAAAAAAAAAAAATACCAAGGTTAACATTATTTAACTAAAGCTACAAAAACAGCAAGAACAAGGGTAAAGGTGCCTGTATATTTCATCAGCAGTGCTTGATGGATGATCGAACACCCCCACACCTTTCTGAACTACTTGTGCAACACTACGAATCGTTCCAGACTATTTGAATATACGCGCCGTTATCACCACCACCTTTGAGCCTGGCCGAACAGCCTGAACACCTTTGCCTTCTGATGTGGTCGGACAGCAGATCATACAAACTTCTTCTTTTCTGGTATAACCAAGCCGTTAAAAGTCATGGCATATTCAGTCATGCTGAAAATGGTTAAAGCTCTGGCAGTCCTGTTTTCGCTTTTGCAATGTTATGATTGTGTGAAAACATGCAGCTTTAGTGTCTCTAACACAGGGTTGGGGTCTGCTGTTTGCAGGTCTTAAGGCTGTAATCAACATATCTTTTGTTTTCAGGGGAAAACCTGCTGCTGAGGAAAACGAAAACAAAACAATTTTTCTCCGTCATGTTGATTTATTGCTATTCTCACATCTCTTAAAATCTGCAACACCTTTCATCTCCCCCTGTTTTTTATTTTTTTCCCCATCTCTTTACACCTTTACCCCTTTTCCTCTCGCTCCTGTTTTTCTTCATCTTTATTGCCACCAATCTGTCAAGCATTATCCTGTCACAAACTCTGGTTAGCAGACTTCTGCCCGGTGCTGATGGTAGGTGACAGAAAACCATCCCTCTGATTAAGTTTTAATGGCCCGTCAGCTCATCTTGCTGTGCCTGTGCCTATAAATAGAGATTAAGTCCATTTTGTTGTAGTAGAGATGGTGGGGGAATGCTCCAGTTGCCAGCCCTAACTCTGTCATATCAACTCATTCATTCACTTACTCACCAACAACTGTAGTTCACATGAAGCAATAATAATGATGGGGCTTGGGAGTGGACTTTTAACCTAATTGTTAATATAGCGTTGCCAAAAATAACCATCATTTAATAAATTTACCCTGAGCCAAATATTGCATGGAGGGGTGTTTTTGTAAGGGAACAGGGGATTGCGATTTCCAGGAAGTTCTTGTTGATGAAAATATGTTTATTAGCAGGAAAATATGGATTACACAAGTTCATGGCGTGAGCTTTCGCATGAGTGGATGTGGCTCTTTTTTTATTATGTGTCAACTTGAAGATGCTCCAAGTGTCACATATTGTTGGAAGCTGCAGATACAAATGTGACCCCTTGAACTAGTTGTTCAAGAAAGTGGCAACCTCAGGAGAGCAGAAAGGGACTGTGGTTTATTAAGAGAGGCAGAGGAAAACATGACTTTAGTGGTCCAAGCTGGACGCTCGCCACAACGTGAAAAGACGGAGAGAGAGAGAGAGGGAAAGAGAAAGAGTAAAGTTAGGAGGTCATTGTTCTCTTAATAGTGCCATTCATTACTGAAATGGTGTGTCTGTGTGTGTGTGTGTGTGTGTGTGTGTGTGTGTGTGTGTGTGTGTGTGTGTGTGTGTGTGTGTGTGTGTGTGTTACAGACTGAAACACAGCTTGTAAAAGAGAAAGCGAGACAGAATTTGGGAGTAAAAACACACGTTAAAATTCTCCTCACATCCTGATGTCTGCACACAGCCTCCTACAACACACAGTGGATGGGATTTGGGTTAAGAAGGGGGGTGAGGTGGGGGGGTTGTTTGGAGTTGGGGGGGGGGGGGGGCGCACACACACAGTGAATTCCAATTAATCTCTCTAAACACACACACTGCACAGCAGATAGAATAAACTGACGGATACCAAATGAAAAACATAAATAATACACATGGGCACATGGAGGAAAAGCTTGAACATGTGCACACACACACACACACACACACACAGAGGCTAATATACTGTAACTGCTCATAAAAAATAAAACAGCAGTGTAAGACAAAGTCATCTGGATACTGTGAGTGCTAGCAGGAGGAAATGTTGCTGCTCATTATGCCAACACAGCAGATCAGAGGGAAGTCTGCGTACTACAGAGTTAACTTCAGGACATTGCCACACTCAGTGAGCAGACTCTTATGTGGGTGAGTGGGCCAGTTCGACTGCAGAGCAGCAAGGTTAAACGATACTTCGGTCTCAACAACCATTTGGTGATTTATGGGTTTTGTAATTTGTACTGATTGACAAAGTCAAATATCATAGCAAGCAATTAGCAATTAGCTTTAGCATAAAGCCTGGAAAGGGTGACAAAACGTATCTCTAAAAGATCATTAATCAACCATATTATATTTCTTTTGTTTAATCCTTAGAGTGGAAACAATGACTTCTCTTGTTTAAGGAACTTGTTTAAACAAATAACAAATATAAACAAAACCATCAAGTTAGTAAACCCAAATTCCCAGCTGATATCTAGTCTTATGTTACAAATTCAACTCTGGCCCTCTATGAATGAGGTAACAGTTTACAGAATGTACCTTGGACTATGTGTGTTTCCTGTTAATCCCTAAAATCCCTCATATTCCAGAGGAAATTCTGTTGCCAAATCTCCTTTTGCCGTTTTACAGTGCATCATGGCTGTATGTATATCCTTCTGTGCAAACACAGCTTGATGAAGGCATCACGTGCGTGAGCGAGAGCAGACGATTCTCCCGGTCTGAGCAAACAGGAGAAAGACTGTGTTGAAGGTTAGGTGAGAAAGACTATTCTGTGTGTGTTTCAGTGCACATCTGTCTGCATGCCTGCGTCTGAGGCGGCGTGTGTGCGTGTGTGTTCCAGCAGTGTCCACTCCACAGCTGGGGAGGAGCAGATCACCATGAATGGCATCTTTGTGAAAGAGTCGATCTTCTCAAGAGACTTCAGTAAACGCTTATGTTTGTGTTCCCAGCTTTGTCCATTGTGAACTCTGCGGCAACAAACAGTCGCTCTGTGCAGGCTCCTGAGGAATAAGGCAACGTAAACCCCCCAGTGAGAAAAGCTCTGCGGTGCACACACTTAATCTGCTTCTGTCATGCATGTAACAGAGGCTTGCGCAAATGGGACAGGTGAAGGACACTGAAACAAAACGACAAAAATACAATTTTTGCACACTGAGCAGAAACAAAAGCATTTCTGAATAGTTATCTACTCAAGCAATAGATGAAGCTGGTACATTCTGATGTGTTTACAATAAACAAAAACAACAGTCAAGTGCAACCACTGACCAGGTCAGAGGTAAAAGGGTCCCTGGACTTGAATCAAACAGACATTGCCCCCTGTTCTCCAAATGCTCCAGTGAGCACTACCTGCATATAAAAAAGGCAGCAAACAGAGTTGTTGACCTACAACAGTCAACCTGGATAAGGGTGTTACTCAGAGGAGAACTAATGAGACACTTCATGGCTCTACACTTTTAACCACCGTCGTGCTCTGGATTTTATGTTTCCAGATTGGGCAGGTGGGTGTTGGAAAAGGAAGATCCATCTGTTTTTTGCAGTTGATCCAGAGTTGAGGCGCAGTGGCAGCAGGTTAAAAAAGATAGTCCAGAATCACTTTCTGCATCGATGGTTTCCAGCTCCTCATGGGAGATGCTGATGCTTTCCCAGCCCAGATGAGCTACATAATCTCTCCAGGAGGTTCTGGGTCTACCCCAGGTTCTCCTACCACTCGGACGTACCCAGAAAACCTCCAATGAAAGGCGTCCTCAGCTGACTCCTTTCAAAGTGAAGGAACAGCGATTCTACTCTGAGCTCCCACTGGATGTCTGGATGCTTCCCTAGGGAGCAAACTCATTTTGGCCTTCCAGCTCAGCCCCCTCTTTGTCACAACGGTCAGGAACAAAACCTGCATTACTGCTGATGTGCTGAAAAAAATGGATTGGCCCCCCCTGAGGGCCCACCACCTGCAGAGATAGGCATCAGGGTTGGGTGTCATGGCAATAGGAGAGACCTAGGCATGCCAACCTCTGGCACTGTAGACTGGTTCTAGGAATGTGGAACGTCACCTCTCGGGTGGAGAGGAAGATACATACAAAACATGTTGGAGAGCTGGGGTTGTATATAAAGAGAAAAAACTTATTGGAGGTGTAAGATGACAAATAGGGAAGGTGGCAGTTAATAAAAGACAAATATAAAATGTTTCGCACTGTAGTTGTTTGAAGACTTTTGACTGGAAACTGAACTAATCAGAACTCAGTCCTTGTGGCCTGACCTGCAGAAAGACAGAAACCTGAATGGAGCAGACTGCAGTCTGAAAAAGTTGTTAAATGTTTGATGCCCAGTTTTTTTCACATTTGGTAGTTACCAGCTTAAGTGTGAGGCACAGAGCGCAGTGCTGTGTGGCGGGGGCCATGATGTCTGCTGAGAGCCCCGCTATGTAATGGAATGGCTGAGCAGGCACGATGGTAATGGACATGGAAAGCAGATTAAAAATGATTATGGCAGAAGGGCTGAGGGGGATAAGAGGTCCATTCCATAATGCAGATGATTATCCCTCTTTACTGATGCCGTTGATTACGATAGCATGGCACTCATAAACACAGGACAAGAGGGGGAAAAACACACACAAGCGGCACAAATCTTTACAGATTTGTGCTACTTTAATTACTGTATAATGGCTAATGAAAACAAGACTCCATTAGTAAAGGAAATGTGCTTTAAGGTCACAGCAGTCCACAGACAGCAGCGGCTCATCTGCAAATACCCAGCTGTTTACAGGTTTCTGATGTGTACCCAGACCTGGGTACATTGCAGTATTTAAGAGAAAAGGATAGAATTATTTTTCTTATTGTCAACAAATCCAGTAAAAAGAGCAAAACCAACAACGCGTTAGGTCTTCCTGGTATTCAATCTGAATAATTTGTGACTTCCCTACCCTGTCTGTGGCTCTCAGCCCTAAGCCTATTGGGTCCTACTGAATATATATATATAGATCTTTAAAAACAGATACCGTTTTATTTTTTTTTTTTAAAAGGCAACTTCCTCAAACAAGCTTTGGCTCCACAGAGCAGCAAGTTGACAACAACTCAACAGCTCATGATACTGCTTCAGCGCCCATGACAAATCACATGGCGGCAGCTGATGATGAAAGATGACATATGTCAACTTGTTAAGCAGCAGAACAACAGGCTGCACATATCTGTATAACTTTCTCTTCTCTGTGTTCTTCTCTGGACTTTCCCTCTGTAGACGCTGCATCCTTTTCATTAGACTATTTATACTCCTCCAGTTACAACTCTCATAATCTCTCATGCATTGTTGATGGTGGGTAAAAAAAGAAAAAGAAAAAAGAAGCCAAACTCACAATGGCACCTGGCCACTATTTGTGTCTCAGTATCTCTCAGTTCCAGCAATTCAGCCTTTGAGACTTTAATAACAACAATGGCTTCAGTTTGGGTTACACTCAGAAGGGTAGGCTTGTTGTTGGGCTACCCTGCTACTACCTCTGCCCGTCCCTCTCAAACAGGTAATAATAGCTGTGTTTCTCCCCTGTCTGTCTCACTTCTATGGCCTCTGGGCTGACAGAACAGACAGTCCACTGTTGAGGGCAGCATCACGGCCGAGAGCGCCGCTGCTCCCATGAAGCCTCAGGTCTGTGCTTCCCTTAAACCCAACACCAGTCCCGCGGCACAACACACAGGCTATCACATGACCTCTGTGCGGCGGCGGGATAACTCATCTCAAATGCCTCAGGTGTAACCACAATCAGGTCACACAGCACCAGGTTCCTCTGTTTCTCTCTACTTCAGCTTCTACTCAATTAGCTTGTTTCAACCTCAACTTCTCTACTTTGCACATGATTTTACTACAAGTTTAAAATGCTTGGCGACCAACTACCGAGTTCTACCTTCGCTTCGTAGCCTGGTCACACCAGAAGGTGTCACAGCAAGATAAAAAATGTCAAATCTGCACGTTGCACTACCTGCTAACACGCTAACCACAAGTCACAACAGCTCCAATCTCTTATTTCAGTTTTCTCTGTACTGTGCCGATGACTCCCTTCTGTCATTTTCTTCTTCTGGCTAAAACGTGGTTTCTTGCCAGGAGCAGGTGATGGTGATTGTCGCTTGACAAGAGCTTCGGCCATCACTACATTTACAAGACGAGAGGTTATAATACATCCTACATCATCAGTGCTGCATCTTCAGGGCAGAGTGGAGGCTACAGCGAGTCACTTTCAGATAGTGACGAGACGGTGAGCGGCTTAGCGTGCTAACTTCAGTAGAAGAAAAGACATGAAAGAGACAAGAGTTAACATCGGTGTTGGTTTCCACCTCTGGAGACAGCTGTTGGTGAGTAACTGAATGAAGTTTGATGCTGAACTCACAACGTTTCTTCTAGACTGGTAAGTAAACAGCTGTTAATGCTAATATTGGTGATGTAGCAATAGCTAAACTTACAAATAGCTCCTTTAACCGATTCTACTTCCTTAATATCATGAAATTCAAATATCAGGTTTTCGGTCTAAGGCTCTAAATCAAAAATATCACATTTGATTTGGTTAGTATCGATCAGCTCTGCTGTTCTGTTCGGCTGATTCAATATACCCCGTCTTCTTGTTTGTCCCTTTTACCTCAGAGAGGTCTTTCTGTGACAAACCCAGGCTAAAAACCACAGTCTAAGCTATTTTCACAAGCACCGCTGAGCCTCAGTGCCCACTAGCATTACAAAACTACTTTAGCAACCAATCAATGCTCGTTTCTCAGACCAACACATGGCTCCTAAATGGCTCCCTTCCTCTGTGACCTTCCTATCCCCGAGTCTTACTGACAAAATTACCATCTCCAGATTGAATTTACGATATGTTGCTCCTTCAACATAACACCATTTCTCCAACTTGTCCTTCTTAGCAACACATTCTTTAATCCTGTAATACCAACAATCCCTTAAAGCCCTAAAACACTCGCACAACCAGCTTAGAAAAAGCCAAAACGTAGCTGGGCACAAGTAACCAGTAGTTACATCTATTCTTCACGTGTATTTTCCCAGTAGTATTTTCCTTAATTTTTTTCCTTCTCTGGCTTGGTATCAATGATAACTAATCCTCTGAAAGCCTGGTGGGTGATGGGCATATAGCAACAACAGCTGGTGTTCAGACTGGTCAGCTGAATGGAAATGGATCCTTAGACTGGCATAGAAACACAGAGAGTCACGGATCCTCACTTGAAGGGATACTTGAAATTTTTCAGATTTTTTTTTTTTCTGCATTGGTATTTAAGATACCAGCCTTCCGCCCTGGCATTGGGAATTTCTGACTGCAGCCTAATGAGTGATCTTAGGGTTAGACGCACTCATTGGTTTTATTCATGAATGCCATTAAGATGTCCCATCAGAGCACTGAGGCTGTAATGCAGCAGTTATATGTTTGTCTGCTGGTATCTGGGGGAGAGACAGATCTGCAGACACAGTGTAATCCTGGATTCAAGCAGGAGCCACTGGATGTTGGGGGGGGGGGGGGGTTTGCATGTGAGCCTATGTGTGGGTGACTGAGGGCACTAATGCTACCCTCGTAGGAGGTCAGACACAGTCAAGTCCACAGTTTCCTAATCCTATTATCCATAGCAGTGGCAGCTGGAGACACACATTATTGTGAGTGTGATGCAGGACATCACTGTGTATTATAACATACGTGACACCATCAACGGATCTCGGCCAGCAGCACTTCCATATGAGCGTGCTCAAAAGTCTTCAGGTGCCATAAAAGAAATGGACGGAGTTGCTTCCTCTCTCTCTCTCGGACGATCGATAAAAAAGTAATCTGGAGTTGCCACAGAAGGAAGAAGCACCAGCTCCTCTGACTTGCAGAACTCATTCAGATGATAACGACGGGAAACCAGCAGAAATAAAGAATTCATGAGAGGGCGGCTGCAGAGTGTATAGCTAACTCAAAGTGTAGGTTATGTTATCAGCTCAGCGCAGAGCTCACATCCTCAGCAGGAGGCTTGATTCACATTCCTTAAAGGCATCTGAAGGAGGAGAGGAATGGCCAACAAATAAACTGGCTGCAAATTGATGAATGCAGGAGTGTCAGCGACAGGAAAAGCACAGAAAAGTGCAGAAAAGCACCAACAGTTAAGCTACATTTTACATTGATATCCTCGTTCTGTGCATATAGGGATGGGAGGGGGGATGGAGGTAGAGAGAAAGAAGAGAGGGTCATTTCAGTTGTTTTCCTCAGTGAGTCTGGCAGTCGTGACCTCCAATAGGATGAGTGTCGGCAAAAGTACAGCCTTGATGAGCTACTCAGGAGAAATAAAGGGAAGAGCTCAATCACCACGGCGCTGTGCCTTGGTCCACTTTGACAGGTTCAGCCTATCACCATTACCAACGTGGACCCTTGATCTCAATCAGCCGTTGCTCAGTGCCTGTCTGCAGGCCTGCAGTAATGATGACTGAACCCTCGTCATCGCCACAGAGGGAAGCTGAATTCGTCACACTGGGCAGAAAATGCTCAAGTGCAGCTCAGGCAATCATCTAGGAGATATAAATTGAGTCCTGAGGCCATAAACGTGTTTAAATGTATCATCAACATAGCAGGGCAAAAATAAATCAAGAGTTAATTGTGTATGACTCAACACTACTGTGTAGAGTTCAGTGTACAAGCTTGTTGATCGCTCTGTGAGAAAATCTCTGATGGGAAAAAGTATGAGAAAAATAAACCTAATGATGCCCTCTCTACAAATCTATAACTGAAAGTCTGCATTACAAGCTGGCGCAAGGTTTTAGCCACTATGGAAAATGCAGTACCCATTATTTTTGGAGCTTGACCCCAATTAGAGATTAAAATGTGTAACTTGTAAGTTCCCCAACTTTGTGGAAGTGCAACACTTAAAGTGCTGGAGTGTCCTTTCAAATGTGCCGCTCTTATTTACAGGACACTTCTCAAGGATCAACCTGCAAAGATGTCTGAAAACATTATTGCAAAATAAATGTTGCATGTTTTCTCGGCCTAATCTGAAGTCATTTGTCTTGAGGACGTTTGGAAACATAAATAAAAACAAAATGCTGTTTAATGATCCATATAGACATGTTCAGTATAATAACAGTTAAACAACTCTGGTGGCCATGTTACACCAGCAACAATCCACAGCCACGCAGCACTATAATGAATTAAGGTAATTCTTTTTAACCAAAACACAACAAAAATACCTATTTTGGTATATTACATTAACACCCAGCCAGAATGAATTATTACTCAATATTTCTAAGGCAAGAGAGATAATTATCATTGACTCAAGGTTGTCAAGATACCTAAAATATTTTCAATTATCATCATTTTTCTTTCGTACTCTTGAGGAGGACACTTTTTAAAAATGGCAAATTGATTGTTTGACTGAGGTACAAAGCTGCGTGTCTGTGACCGTCCCATTGGTGCAAGGCAGGACATGATGATGCACTATGACACATATTAGCTGTTGCTGTTGATCCCTCTTCCCGCACAGGCAACGCAGCTTTCCAAGAAAAACTGCAGGCACCTTCCCTGTTCAGGGAAATTGCTAAATGTCAGGGAAGAAGCCAGTTTTCACTCACAACAAACAATTCAGCCACGTCAAATGGTTTGTGTATAGGATGGAGTATGAGTTGTCTGATTTATGGGTACTGCCACACTTTTTTTTTTTTTTTTTTTTTTTTTTTTAAATATCTTCACACTTGTTGCTTACTGGCTGCAGGAAAGACTTGAACCTGAACCCACACAGGTTGTAGATAGAAACAGGAAACATTAGTGGTTTGTGGTTGTAATTACAGCACATGCTGTCGCACAATCAATCACAAATCTTTTTTTTTTTTTTAAATCTATTTCAGCTGTGTAAACCTTTATCAAGTTGAAGTGACTAAAAATTTTCAAAATATACAATAACATCCAGTGCACATGCTCTCTGCAGCAGTTTAACCTTGTGACACGAGTTACTAACCACAGAGGGGATGTGCTGGCTCCTGGCACGAGAACCCAGCTTTAAATTTTTAACATTTTCCTCTGCTGTGTCGTGGGCTGGACTGACACCAGGGTAACTGTAACCCAAGCCCTCTAAATTAGACCTGAGGCTCTGACACCACAACGCCCTCCATGACTCAACTCTGACTACCTGAGGGAAACCGTTGTGTCACAAATGGGAAATCATTCCATGTAATCTGTATCAAGGGTATAGTGGAAACATGCTGCGAAACAGTGTTCACCCACTTTTATCTTTTGTGAAATAGAAATGCTTTAAAGTTGCATTAACATTTTAAGTGCAGTCTTCTGTCCTGCAAATACCACTGACTTTGTTTTGTCCATTGTCTGTTTGTTATATGTTGATCACTGACGGGAGGTCACAGCAGGGGCACAGACGTTCGGCGAGGCAGCAGCAAAGGCAAACACAGTCTAATACAGTTTTATCGTACAGTTTTACTTTCTGTCTTTAATGTGTCATACAGTCTAATTTACTACTGCCTTTCTTTGAGTTCGTAAAGTGCACAGTCATTAAAGGAGCACTCCACCCACGAAGAGCAGCTTACTCTTATTTTGATAATCTATAACTGTGGTTCCAACTTCTCAAATGTGAAGTTTTCTTGTTTTGTTTCAATGTGAACTGAATATTCTTTGTGTATTAAACTTTCTGTTGGACAAAATAAGACATCTGAAGACGTCACCTTTGACTGTGGGAACTTCTGATGGATAAATATGAAAATATATATATATATATGAAAGTAATTGTTAATGGACAGTACTCCCCAGCCTGTGAAAACAGTAGAATACTAATGTCTGTGACTCCTAGATAACCCTGGCTTGAGCTTGTGCTGCATTCATGTTGTTTCAGTCATTATGAGTCTCTTACAACCGCGTTGAAATTAAGATTGAAAAAATGTATTTCTCCAGCTTTGCAATCAATTACAAAGAAGTGCCTGAAAAAGCAAACACATGCATTTTAAACTGGCTTGAGTTGTTGAATGATGTTAAGGCCCACAGCTCACAAACGTGGGAATCTCTACCTGCCTGTTCCATATGAGTGCGGCTTTGGATACTACAAATTTTAACAGATCTGTGTGAAAAGATTTGGTGTGTGGAGTTTGAAAGATCTGGGCACTTACCAGGCATGTGAGGTTTAATAACAACATGCTACTGAGTTCTATTATGGAAACTGTTGTATCTAGCATTTTTAAAACTTAACCCATACTAAAGCCACAAATTAGGATGCAGCATCAATTTTGCATAAAAAAAATCCATCTTTTACAAATGCTAACATCATTAAAGCTTAACACTAAATTGCCAGAATACCCCTTTAAAGGAACAATATCCCTCATCAGACATCAAAAACAAGGAGTTTCCATCACACACATCCTCCCATCACTACAGATATCAACAAAAAATCATCAGATGTTTTGCGTCATTGCATCTTTACATGCACATGTTGAGCTCTAATATGCACATTAACACAGCAGCCTTGCCACAGTAATGAAAAAGTTGTCAAACTCACTTGTAGCTCGTTATTAGCCATCATGAGCCTCGACAGCCAATCAGATGGTGACTCCAGGTGACTTCTGTTTAATGTACGTCTCACTTTACAGCCGAGGGATCATTGTAGACACGTCAAGTGAAGTCCTCCAGTGGTTAAACACAAGCACGGATGTCCTGAATTTTTCTTAAAAAGGCGCAGTTTGATGTACTGAGTTGCACAATGTTAACATCGTGACGGCAGTGAAGAGCAGGTGAGCAGAGGAGAGAGGAGGAGACCATCACCTCCTAAAAGCAGGATGTCAACTCTTGGACTCTGATCTGCATCACGCAGTGCAGTGTGTCCTGTAGTTGTGAGAGAGCGACCGCTGCTGCAGGCTTTCTTCTCATCCTCAGTGAGGGAAACACTGAGAGGAAACCCGAAACCCGCCAGGATTCACCACCAGACTCTGCCCTGTTTATTTGGGGTAACTAAAGCCATCTTCCCCCACGGCGGTGCACTCCTGTTCGGCTCTGCGGAAAGCTGAGAGCCGGTGAATGATGCTGCTGGGGAGGGGGGGAAACAAGTGTTAAGTCAGGTTGAGAATAAAAAAATGTGACTTCCGGTTCAAACCTTCAACTTAAAACTTGAATCGATAAACGGATACAAACATTCTCCAGCATCGGCATGTACATAATGTACCAGTGGTCCAGTAGTGGGCACACAGGCCTTACAAAGACTTGTTTGTGTAACCACGTTTTTGGCTCTAGCCCCACGTTCATTCCGTTAACGAATTACGCTCCAGAAAAAAGTAACTTTAAGCTAACAGTTAGCTAAATTGTTGGTTAGCAAGCTACGCCACACGGGGTTCTTATGAAGCTAACTATATGTGAGCTGTGGTATAATACTCATCAAATTACAACATGGGCATATACATAAGGCATCAGAGGTCCAGTAGTGGGCACACAGGCCTAATAAATCTTTGGATCTAACTCTACGTAAAAAGTAACTTTAAGCTAACAGTTAGCTAATTATTGATTAGCAAGCTACGCCGCACACGGTTCTTATGAAGCGAACCTTATGTGAGCGGTTTGTTGGCTGTTCATCAAATTACAACACAGCTACTCATTGAAGCATCTTTGTAGTAATTTGTAACATATTGTACATATATTACACAAATGACACACATTTTAACCGTCAAACAGAAACTTTTAGCAGCACTTTGACAGAGTTAACGACAGTTAGACCTACCACAGGGACAGAATAACTTTACAACAGTTTGGGTTGCACCGGTCAAGTTTGCAGGGGCTCTGTTAAATAGCAGTTGCGTCAAACAACTGCAAATCAGCCACAGTGTGAAAGTTAATACATTTTTACCGCTTCTCTAGTCCCAGTGTCCTTTAAAAGAACGTTGTTGTGTTTGAATGGAGGACTGAGAGTCAAACTGTAATTGTGTATATTTTCTTTCTCAATGTCTTCGTTGTGTCCGAGTTATTAATACTCTAATAATTTGCCTTTTGCAAATTTGTGCACACTATTGCAGCTCTACACATTTAAACAGCATTTATAAAAATCATTGTTTTGGCCATCATTTGTGATCTAACAACTGATTACACCTGTTGTATTTGGCATGTGGTAGTCTCTTTATGCTTTTATTTTGACAGCAGCATACTTCTTCCTGTGCTGTTGTCGCTGCTTTCTGTAGGCAGCTTGACGCAGCTGTTAATGGGCACAGATCTCTGCGGCAGCCGAGCGCCCTCCTGCTTCAACCTGAGACCTGTTGATCACATTTGAACATGACAGCGTACTGGCCTGTTGAGGAAGCTAGCAACTGTGTTAGCTTCACTGATGCTAATTCTTTGGAGGACATGTACTGTATTGTACGGCTCACTCATGTGTGTTTAAGAAGGCCTTTAGGCTTTTGAATCACACCATTTAAGCTCATAGCGATCATTGGAGAGGATACCATTTCTCTCTTTTTAATGAATATGCAGATAATAAAGAACATGGTAATGAACCCACACAGGGGCCCCTGAGATAAAAGGATCCCCTCCACCCCTTTTAACCCTCTGAGGTCGATGGATATTCTTTAATATGTTTGTGATAGTACAGCATAGAAATATGGTTTAAATGTTCGAATCTGTAGACTCTCCACTTTCTCTTAAAGATTCTTCTGAGATAATACATGACTCAGTGTCTAAAATTTGGGGAAAGTAGAGTGACAAACAACATTTCGACTCTGATATCATTTTAGGCATTTATTATCCATTTATCTACTATTTTACTCATATATTGCTCTATTTCTATGAACCTATAGACTTTGGTACACCCATTTCAAGCACAAAAAACAATTGATCCACATAAGATATTTGAAGAATTTAAAAAACTAGGCTTTTATTTTTTAACATTTGGGCCAAATGATCTGTTTGCAAAGTGCTCTGTGACAAAAAGGGGCCTCATCATAGAAAGAGCTGAGATTGTTCTAAAAATTGTCAAATAAAACGCTTGGGTATTACACTATATGGGTTAAAGAGCACTCCAGCTGGGTCAACACTTTCTGGGGACTGGTGTTTACCAAAGGCAGATAAACCTGTGTCATGGCATTTATCAGACACTTGCATTTGTTCTCTTCTGCAGTGTCATCTGCTGTCAGCGAATCAGAGAAGAAAACCAGCCTGCGCTGCACATCACCACAGCAGACGGATGAATGAAAGCCTTATTGGCACAAGAGGAATTTGCCGTGCATGAGACTTCTGCTGCAACAATATGACCACTGTGTCACCGGAGTCTCTCACAGGCGTAAAAGAGGCATGACCCTAAACATATGCAGGGAGAGGAAATTTACTAACTCACCCACTGACATACATTCATTACACCGTCAATTAAATAATGAGCAAAGACGGCTTTTGCCAAGAAAGTCAGATTTGGACAGAACCGGTCATTTAGGAGCAGCTTGAAGATGCCACAACTTAAACCTTTAACACTATTAACAAAATCAATTTGATTAAGTTTGATGTGATTTGTCTATGCTGCTTGTTTTCCTCTGTTGTGTATTGTGTGTTTTTCAGCACTTAGTTATGTCATCTGCAAACCAAATTTCCCCTCATCCAGCAACACAGTATTCAACTGAACTGAGCTGAGACATGTGGGATCCTGCATTTTGTTGACCTTTGACCCCGTAAGGTAGCTACTACTAGATGCTGTCCAATCTACCATCTTAGTTTAGTGTTTGTTAGAGGCAGATGATGTGTCGGAGGGTCAGGAATGTAGATTTAATGTGTTCAACACAGTAGCTGAAGAGTAAAAACATGTAATAATTTCTCTATTGTAAGTAAAGTTTTGGCCGTTTGAATGCGATATCTCCAGAACTCCTCAAGGGTATTCCTTCAAATTTGGCACAAACGTTCACTTGAACCCAAGGACAAACTGATTAGATTTTGGTGGTTAAAGGTCAAAGGTCAAGGTCAGAGTGACCTCACAAAACATGATTTTGGCCTTGTGAACACGATATCTCCAGAACTCCTCAAGGGTATTCCTTCAAATTTGGCACAAACTTTCACTTGGGCTCAAGGATGAACTGATTAGGTCAAAGGTCAAGGTCACGGTGACCTCAGAAAACACTTTTCAGCCATTACTCAAGACTTCACTCAGCAATTATGACAAAACTTCCCACAAATGGTTCATATTTTATATGATTTGGATAAAGAGGGATGTGACCTGAAGCAAAGAACTAGTAATTAAATGAATTCTAGTTTAAAATAGTATTTAAAGAGCGGAAAACTGTAACCTACGACTGTACTTAGAGGTGTATCAGGAGGACAGGTTATGTGTCGTTGGAGTTAATACCTGTACAGCTTCTCAGCCACTCAGAAAGCACAGAGCACCACCTGAGCCGCTCAACATCTGAGCCGCATCACTGCAGGGGAGCAGTTTCTAATTACCATGTGCTTTGCATGTCACTCAGAGTAAAGGTGACAATTCACCAGCAGGAACTGTCTGAGTGCCGCTCCAGTTTCCCTTCATATATTCAAAGCACTTGGTTGCCACTTGGTTCTTCTCTAATTCTTATCATTTCTTTATTAGTGTCTGTGCATGTCTGACATCAGTCCTGACAGTAGAAGGAGCAGTTTTACTTCTCCTTTGAAGCTCTTTATGAAGACCGTTTTGTAAGTGCTACATAAATAATACTCAGTGAAAAACATTTCAGGAGTTCTTCCTCTCTTATTTATTTTTTAAAGTGTGCATTAAAAGTCTGACACACTACGACACAAACACGAACAACAGATTTCAACCAATTTTATTTCATATGCAGAGCCGTGACTTTTCCCATTTCATACTGAAAATGATTTGGCAAATGGAACAACAACGTCACACCAAAGATTGCTGCAATACAAAAAAAGATGATGGCAAACATTCACAGAACAAATGTTAAAATATTAATAATGTAAACATTTATATTGTACGCTAATTGTATTATATGAAAATTAATTGCAAGGATACACACACACAAAATATCAATGTAAAGGAACTTTACAGGCACTGTAGACTTTATTAAAACTATATAGGTTAACATATAGGTCCACTCATAAGTGCATGCATTGTTATAGTAGATGTATATAGGGTTATACCTCTTGATAAACTAGTAGAAACTCTTAGATATGATAATATAGCAGAACTAGCTACATTTACTGTTTTTACACAAGCATAATTTGATAGAACATGCACAGTGTAGCTGCAGTATAAATGATTTATAAAACTATATTCTGTACATGCTGCTTTCAAATGTCATAAATATTTATCTGGGATTCATGTGCCTCTATAAAAACGTGCATTTTGTTAATAGTAGCACTGCATAAAAGTAAAGTTTTAGATTATAGATCTGAAGAAGAAACACAGATCTATTGATTTATTGTAAATCATCATCATAGTGATATTGTAGAATAGACATTAGGTGAGTGTCTCTCTCATGCAGCCAACAGGTGGCAGTGTTGGTGTTGTTTTTTTAAATGTCTGAGCTCAGACTGACCTCACCTTCCTTTTACAGACACAAAGAGAAACACGCAGGTGCTTTTTCTCTCCACACAAGACATTTAAAATCACAGTTATTGATATAAGATAAACCGATATGTTCTGATTACCTGATTCGTCCAGTGATGAGGATCAAACATGTTAATGATATGTTGCACAAATCACAAGACGCAGCAAAATATATATGGACGGCGTGCAGAAACTCATAACCATTTTATATTATAATGAATATATATTAGTAAATATTAAGAAGGGGCTGAGTTTTGGTACTTGACTACCCCCCCCTGCCCTCCATCTTCCCATCCCACCCCATCCCCTCGCCCCCAGCCCCTCCTCCCATCCTCCGGCTGCCTTTTTCCAGAGTGGCACATTGTCTCATCTCAGACATCCTCCTTTCTCTCCCACCAATGACATCATCGGTAACTTCGGAGACTCCCTGAATACTGGCCGACCCAGGAAATGAGGTTACAACTTTGGAATGTGAGAGGGAAGACAACAGCTACACCCCCGCCCACCTCGACCGGCACCCTCACCCCCACCAGTGCAGCACCCTGCTAGCCTCCCCTCTGTTCTCCCTCCATTTGCAGTAGAACAAGGAGGGCCTTCTTCTCCCACACGCCCCCCCCCCCCCCCCCCCCCTCCTCTTCCTCCTCCTCCATGACTGACGGCTCTATTAAGTCCATAAAAACCTGGTTGTCCAGTGAAGTCATAGTAACATTTACTGACCGGAGACTGGGTGACGTGAGGGCGCGAGGAGGAGGGGAGGGGGGGTTATATCACAGCATCATCTTCCCACAGGCTTTATCACAATATGCATACAATGGGGGTTGTTTCAAATAATTCCACACACACTTCACCTTGAAGGTTTAGGATTCCTAAGTCCACAAACATGTAAATCTATTAACAGTACTGCCACTTACCTGTATGAACACTGGCCCACACTATAAAAAAAAAAATAAAAGAAAAATAGAAGAAATAACAAGTGCAATTTGTCATAGCTCAAGTCCTCATTTTAGAGGGTGACCAACATTTGGTCTCAGTATCTGGTTGTGACACATACAAAAGAGACAAACAGTGGAGCGCTGCCCCACACAGACGCTACAGTGCATTTCAGAGTCAGACAGCTGAGGAGTGCCACTAAGTGCTATTAAGTGCCTCTGGTACGGAAACATGCTCTAATGTGAGGTTACAGTATGCGTGTCTGGGTAACAGTAATCAATGACACAGTGTATCTACAGTCTACTTGTTCTGATAATAAGGATGTTGATCTGAAATTAATTGAAAGTCAAGTTTGTGCGGTCATATGACGGTCTGACTTGTGACTGAATTAAAAACGTTACGTAGTGATCACTATTCTTATCCTTTCAGATAAGACTGCGTTGTGCGATATGTTTTACGATAATGTTTTGTTTAAGTACAGATACAAATCTGTCACTGGTGAATTGCATATTAATGATTAAAGGAGTAGTTCATCATTTTGAGGAATATGCTTATTGGCTTTCTCATGGAGAGTTAGGGGAGACCAATAAATCCCACTCTCATAACTGTTGTTAGCTTAGCATAATGACTGGTAATGTGGAAACAGCTATCTGAGATCAGTCTGAAGGTGACAAACCAGCTCCACCAACCATCACAAACTAACACGTTTTATCTTCTTTCTTCAATGGAAATGTAAAAACCATCTGTGCTTCATGGGGAGACTAATAAATGATCAAATAGCCCATCTATGACATGAGCATTTCTCATTTTTATGCTGTGGTTTTGTATGGGTTACACAGACTATATGTAACCTGATAATCAGTGAACTTTACAAGGTGCTGGCAGGTGGATTTTGATACCTTTGCACAGATCCAGGCTAGCTGTCTCCCCCTGTTTACAGTCTTTATGCTAAGCTAAAATAAGCTAAGCTAATTAACTGCTAGTAGTAGCTTCATATTTAGTGTACAGACATGAGAGAAGGATCAATCTCCTCATCTAATTCTCCACCAGAAAGCCAATAAGCGTATTTCCTTTGATTGGTTTATTTACTGGTTGATAACCTGTTGGTTGGTGGTCTTAGTGCTGGGTCTCCACCTCCACCACAGTCCAGTCTCCGGATGGGGAGCTGCCCTGACTGTCTGGGGAGTAGCTGCTGACGGAGGTGACTGTAGCAGCAGGAGGGCTGAACTGTGGCAGCATGTTGGGCCACATGCTGCTCTCCAAGGGGCTTAGGGTGCCCCCTGTCCCAACAGGGAGGAGGAGCAGAGGTGGGCAGCCCCCATCTCCAGACAGCATCAAGGTCTGGTTGATGAGCTGCTGCACCATGTCCACCTTCTTGTTCCACTCCAGGTCCTGCGGTGGCACTGGACGCAGCTGCCGGTGGAAACCCTGAGTGGCGCTCTGTGAGGACGACGCCCTCTTCCCTGCCACCTGTCTGTTCCTGTTCTGCTCTCCTCTGGCCTCGTCCTCCTCGTCGCTGGTTTCCATGGCTTCGTAGATGGTGCAGAGCCCTGAGGATGGGGAGACCATGACTCCAGTGGGGCTCCTCCTCAGCTGCTGCTGCTGTTGGATCTGTTTCTGCTGCATACGGTACTGCTGCTCCAGCTCCAGCTGCCACTGCAGAACCTGCCTGCGTTGGCGGTGCTCCTGCTGCTGCTGCTGAAGCTGCAGCTGGAGGAGCTCCCTGCGCTGCTTCTCCAGCTGCTTCTGCTGCTCCAGCCTCAACCGCTCCTCCTCCAGCCACTGCCTCTTCTGCCTCTCCTGTTCTTGGCGGTGCTGCATCTCTCTCAGCTTCTGCTGGTGCTGCTCCAGCCTCCTCAACTGCTCCCCGCCACCACGACTGTCCATGCCAGTCTCTATCAAAGGAGGAGGGGGTGCGATCTTGGCAAAATGTGCTGCCAGATTCGGGTCAATTGGCCTCCTGTTGCCCGGCACCAATGCCAAGTAGTGGCCATTGGCTAAACGGACAGTGGTAGTGTGGTTCTGGTTCTGGTTGTCTTCCTGCGAGTGTGTTTGCAGCTTGTGGTCTCCATCCACTTCACCTCTCTTCTCGTCTCCTGTGAGACAGTCAAGATCACTTGGTGCATCCATTAGAGATGCATGCATCAAACAGAACGGGTGGAACAACAACATGGGGCCAGGAAGAAGAGGGTTCAGGAGAGATCTGACAAGAGGTGAAGGCGAAGGTGTGACGCAAAAAGAAAGGGGTTCTCAAAATAAAGTGACATCCATGACACAGGAGTACAATACCGTATACTGTATCAACACACCAGGAACGAAGAACACATCATAAGGTAGTTACTGCAAGTTGTTTTCTCTCTGAAGTTGTATTTCCTTTAATATAACCATAGTTTAGTGTGATTGATTTACTAGCGTGGACTACAGTACAATAGGTTTCTTTGTCCTCTTGGAATAAGTTGATTATCAAGACAGCAGCCATAAATACACAGTACGATACAGACGACAGGTATTTGAATAGACAAATGAACACATGGGGAATAAAACTGACAAAAACATCACACAGAACTGACTCTGATAATGGACATATGAAAGTGTACTTTACATCTTGTCTTGTGCCATTCATGATCACCAAGCCACAAATATTATGCAGCTGATTCACCTAATTTTGGGTGCCATTTTTTAACTGTGTATTTTTCAAAAGGCAAGAAATGATGCCCCATATCACAAACCAGAGAAGTTTCAGGTTTAGAGGCGTGTGTGTGATTTTGATTTTGACATGGGGGGGGTGGGGGTCTTGAGTGTTTCCATGTCGGGGTTTTGATGAACAGGAGCAGGCAGGTCAGAGGAAAAAGGCATGAGAGGGAGAAGAGTGTTTGGTCTTCTTGAGCTTCAGCATTCAGATGCATTCTTGTGGCTTGTAGGGAGAGGAGATGCTCCAGTATGTCTGTGTGCATGTTTGTGTTTCTATGTGCTGAATGTGCGAGGGGAACATTCAGGAGGATGTGGACAGATCTGAGCAGGTTTCACCTTGTTTGAGTGTTTGAGGTACCTGTGCATACAAATCCTGAAGGAGGAAAGTAAGGTGTGTGGTGCACTTCCTGTCTGATTTCTGTTAAAGGTACCCTGTAAAGTTTTTCACCACTGGAAGTGCTATGGAGCAATATCCTTACAAGTGGGTCCCTGTTTTGTTTGTACAAGTATGTTGGCTGCTGGATTCCTGATTGACAGTTGGTGGAGACAGCGCGCCAACAAATAAGAAGGCTGCAAAATTGCAAACATGGACGTAAACAATTTAGAATTTAAAATATTTGTCTTTGCAAATGTTTTAGGAGAAGGGAAATACCTCAACCCCATCTGTTAGACCTCGAGGATAAACTTGTGTTTGTTTACAAGAAAACTCCACAGGGCACCTTTAACTGAGTCTCCCCTACCAAGCATGTGTTTTCAATGTGATGTTCAACTAGTGTTGAATCTGAGATCGTCATGAAGGCACAAGCATGCTGGAGTGTAGGGCACTGGGACACCATTTGGATTACCTCTTTGATTTCCAACCAAAATTCCATTTTAGATACAACATTGTACAATGTTGCATCACTTCCTGTTTACCAGTTATTCCCATGGGGAAAAGTAGGAGATGCTATGGGAAAGTCGTTGTGCAAACACACAAATACACAGCGATTCAAACACGAGGACAGTAAATTCAGGCATGCTGGATCCATAGGGAAAATAAGAAACAGGAACAAAATGCCTTGCAATGATGTTTTAATGGAATTTTGAAAGATAACCTAGTGTGAACCATTCATTTATGAACATGTCTAGTGTAGAATTGTTTCAAATTCAAGGTAGTACACAGTCTTTTTGTTAGTTAAACATGCAATATACTGTTGAAATAGTAAACCAAACGCCCACTATGAAAACGTTTCAGCGAGTGTAAAGCTGTGATAGCAATGTAGGACAATGCAGGGTCTCATCACAAATAATAGGCTAGTTGTTAGTCTCTTCTGGAACACAAATGATCAGCTAACTGAGGCTTGAAGCTTAGCCACTTAAAACCAAAACGCCTGAAACACATACTGTACGTGACTGCACTTTATATACCTTAACGACCTATGCAAAGAGCGCAGAACCTCTTGAAGCACACAGTAAAAACTTCACCAACTGCAATCTAATACTCCCATACCTACCTCAACAAATCTGTAAGGGCTAAACAGCCGTGTTAATATCTAGCCTTTATTTTGACAGCTAAAAGTCTTGAAACAAGAACACAACCTTTTAAAAAGGAGCATGTGACTATCGCTATGGTGCTGTTGAACATGAAGCGTGTGTACACAGGGTAGGGAGGACCAGGTTTTAACAGAACAAAACAAACAAAAATAAACAAATAAGCAAATACAAAACCAAAAAAAAAAAAAAATCATTGACATTTGTTCGGTAAAAACAGTAGGATAAATACACAATGAGTCCATTTCATTCCATCTGTTTGTTTTTTTTTCTTTTTCGGTTTAAAAGCTCAGTCACATTGGACCAATCAGTCAATACCCCATCAGGGGCTACAGGATATGCAGTGTTACTTAAAAAGAACATTCTACTAGAAAATGGTAGTGGCTACTGTACATAAAGGAGTTTAAGCCATACACTCATAACCATGACCATAACAGTATGAAAGAGGGAGGCTTCATTTAAAAATTGCTACAGTCATTTTTTTCCCATCTCCTTTGTTCATTTTTTTAAAATCTTTTCCTACAATCTTGCTCTCCTTTTTTTTTTTTTTCTTCTAAGCCATCTAACCCAACTGGAGAGAAAACGAACAACAGGTAAAAGGGGAGGGTTGCGGGGAAAAGGTGCATTCCGGGGGTAATAGGAGGGACTTATACATTACCTGCCAGAAAACTATCAGTCTTATCACAAATGGTCGAGTAGTACGGCGGCTGGTTGTCGCCGGTGTCTCCAGATTCCTCAGCCACAAGATGGTGAGTGGGCTCCAACGGATCGTCTTCCCAAGGTGGTCTGCTGCAACCTTCCCCCCCAGCATGTAGTGGTGCTCATCGAAACTGGACTGGATGTCTCCTGGGAGGCCCAGAGGCATCAGGTCCACGGGTCTACCCAGGAGGTTCTCTGCCTGGGCAGCGGCGGCAGCAGCTGATGGCAGGGTCAGCTCCTTGATGAGGGAGGGGTCCTTGGCCTCCTCAGGCAGCTGCTCCTCGTTCTCCAGGGAGAAGATCCCCGGGCTCTTTCCGCAGCTCTCGGCCATGGAGTGGGCGTTGGAGTTGGATGTGGTGCAGTCGAAGCCGTAAGATGCCACAGAGTTGGCTGACTGAGGGGTTGCCCCGCCTCCGTCCTCTTCGCCCTCTCCGGCGGGTGTGTCGCCCGCCTCCTCATCCTCCTCAAGAGCGGGCAGATTACAGGTGGGAGTGGGGCTTTCAAATCCAGCGCTCTCACCCATCATCATCGGCGCATCTGGGTCGTTTATTTGCATCTCACCCTCTGTATCACTGGCCTCATCTCCCGAGGTGGAGGGGGAAGACGGGGCGGACGCCGGAGCAGTTGGGGGTCCGGTTCCCAGGACCTCGTCGGCAGGGAGTGTCTCAGCCTCCTCTTCTTCTCCATCGCCTTTCTCCAAGTGGATACCCAGGTCCTGCTCCATGTCAGGCTGGACTGAAGCAGGCACTGGAGTCTGTTGCTTGTCTGAACGGGACTCCACCCCAGAGCTGCTGTCGTAATCGCGGAGTTCCTCAGGTGTGCTCGTCTCGCTGCTGCTGTGGGCAGCCAGACCGGTGCCACTCAGAGTGCTGGACTGAGACATGCCTACAGCTGGGGCAGCAAGCAGGATGTGAGCCTCCTCGCTGGCTGAACCCTTCATCTCCTCCTGCTGCTGGGGCTCTTCCTCTGACTGAGGAGCAAAGGAAGGGCCACTGCTGTCCAAACACGCCTTGGCGGGAGACAGAGTTGGTGTTTCAGATTCAGCTGCACCATGGTCAGATAGAGGGCTGGGGGAGGAGACAGAGAGCAGCGAGGCTGGTTGACCCCAGGTATCACAGAAGGGGTTGGTCTGACCCCAGGAGGAGGCTGGGGGCATGCAAGGTGGAGGAACAGAGCGATTGAGGTTGTCTAAACGTTCCTCCTCATTAAAGTCATCTTCATCTGCATTCCCACAGCTCTCTGTCACGCCTTCACTGTGCATCTCTACATCTTCATCATCCTCCTCATCATGTTCCTGCTGCTGGAACACCTTGTGATGCTCCTCTACTCTCTCTGAACTCAGGTCCATATCATCCACCCGCTCATCCTCTTCGTCCTCGTCCTCGTCCTCCTCGTTGGCCAGGGTTTCGACGTTGGGTGAACACATGAGATTACCATCTCCCTCAGAGCCACGGAGGCTTGAGTCGACCAGCGCGTCTGAGCTCTGGGTGCCCTCCAAAATTGCAGTGTGCTGGGTGCTGCTGAGGTCAGACACTCCCTGCAGTCGACTGCTGGTGCAGCTGCTCACGTCCTCAGAGTCCATCCCAGACAGCAGGTCGTCACCGTGCCAACCTGCTGAACCGCCAAAGGCTGAGGACCGGACTTGGAACTCATCAGAGGGCTGAGACATGCTCATGTCGGTGATCATGGATGACGGCTGATGGCCTAGTCTCCTCTGTTCCTCATCTTCATCTTCCTCCTCTTCATCATCATCCTCATTGATCTCTTCATCAGCCTTTTCCACTGCCTCCTCCTTTTCATGAGGGGAGATCAGGCCCCTAGTGATGAAATCATCCATAGGCGAGTGAGGTTGAGCCATCATACTAAAGGCCTCTGCAGGTGGAGCCATGGAGGTAGGCATAAAGAGGTTCTCCTTCTCTTCCTCCTCCTCTTCCTCTTCCCTTGTCTCCTGTTCCTCAAAGTGTTCTTTATTCTCCTTTTCCTCTTCTATCTGGAAGTTCATCATACTGACCGCGCTCTGGGAAGGAATTTCATACGAGGCCAGGGGCTGGCTCCTGTCCCAGGGATCAGACTGGACATGCATGTCCAGCAGAGAGGAGGCGTCCTGTGGCTCTCTGACAGGAGAAACGGGGCCTGGTGGGGAACAAGGAGGAGACATGACAGTTGTTCCCAGGGAAGGAACTGAGTCGTTGGCAGACTCCTCAAATTTGAAAAGGTCCGACTGGGCTGACAGCTGAACACTGGAGAGTGGTTCATGGACTTGTAGTTCTGGCTCTGCTGACATCTGCTGAGTAAAGGGTTCGACAGGGGGTTCTGGAGATATTTCCCGTACTTGGTATGGACTTGGTTCCCGTACAGGTTCTGGTGTTAGTTCTCGTATGGGTTCTGGTGTTGGTTCACGAACAGGTTCTGGTGTTGGTTCACGTTCGGGTTCCGGTGTTGGTTCCCGTATGGGCTCTGTTGTTGGTTCCCGTACGGGCTCAGGTGTTGGTTCACGTTCGGACTCAGGTGTTGGTTCCCGTACGGGCTCTGGTGTTGGTTCACGTTCGGGCTCCGGTGTTGGTTCCCGTACGGGCTCCGGTGTTGGTTCACGTTCGGGCTCCGGTGTTGGTTCACGTACAGGCTCTGGTGTTGGTTCACGTACGGGTTCTGGTGTTGGTTCACGTACGGGTTCTGGTGTTGGTTCACGTACAGGTTCTGGTGTTGGTTCACGCACAGACTCTGACACTGGTGCTGAGACTGGTTCTGGTGTGGGCTCTGAAGTTTTTTCTGGTACAGCTTCAAGAGCTGCAGCAACAGGCTCCACAGCTACTTCTGCAGGAGGTTCTGGTTCCTGTGGTCCGGCAATAACTGCTGCTGCAGTAGCGATGGCTGCCGCAGCAGCTACAGCTGCAGCAATTTCCTTCTCGGGTTCAGCAATTGTTGCAGTTTTGGGGCCACGTTTCACTGGAGTGGGGGTGCTGCTGCCCACAGTTTTCTTGGGGCTGGAGGTCTTGCCTGCAGCCGTTTTGGAGCCAGGCGTCTTGGAAGGTGTGGGCCTACTCTCTTGTGTTTTGGAGCTTTTAGGTGTCTTTGTGTCTGCAGCCTTAGTAGCAGTAGGCTTTTTGGCGGTGACATCTGATTTTGAGGCGGATTTGGGGGTCTCAGGTTTTGTTGACTTTGTTGTAGATGCAGCACGGGTAAGGGGAGAATCTGCAGACTTTTTGGCTGCTGCGGTGGCCGGTTTGGTAACATCTAGGGGAAAACAGAGCACAAGGAACGGTTAAACAATGTTATAATGGAACTAAAACACAACATGATATATATATTCAAATTAAGGATGAAATTTCAGATTTTATAATCCATAAATTTAAAATACAATACATATACTTTTTTTTTTACCTTTTTTCACAGGGGTTGAAGTCCTGGATGTTTGTGATGTTGGGGCTTTGCCACCAGAGGGGGTAGTGGAGGTTGGTTTGGAGGCAGCAGGCTTGGCAGTGGTGGAAGTTTTAGGGGTGGCAGGTTTGGCTGTAGCTGGGGAGCTCTTGGTTGTGCTGGCAGTGGGTGGCCGGGTCGAGCCTGTGGTTGGACGAGACGATGCTGCTGTGCCGGCAGTGGGCCTGAAGAAACAACACAAAGAACAGGGTTAAGAGAAATATCACCTCATAGAGAACTGGGGCAGAGAAACAAAGCTGACAAAATGTGCAAATGTTCATTTTAACTCATGATTCTCTCTCTGCTGGTCCCTCGTGAGACAGACAGACTTAAGTGAGCTCAATAAGATGGTGATTTCCCTATTTACAAAACCTAAAGGATGAAGATTAATTTAAGGTGACTCAAGCGTTTGAGTTGTCAAGTCACTTACAGCTAGGGGGAAACATCAGGTCTCACCCCAACCATGTGCTGGTCAACTCTGTGCTGCAAGTGTTTCTGAGGGATTGTGACAGGGAGCAAGACTGTGACGTCTCACTCGTTACTTAATGCCAGAAGAAACAGCACAAACACCTGCAGGGCTGTTTGCAAAGCTTACAGGACTAAAACAATACAAGGACATCAAGGCTTTCCACTTCATAAAGACAGAACAGACCATTCTTAATGGGTGCACCAGCAGGCAAGGCCCTGACCTAAAAAACCTTTCACAGATGTGGCATCAGTCCTCTCAAAGACAGGAAGGCAGACGCACACCTCTCATTATAGCAGACTTTTAACAAATAGCATTTCATGATATGCACCGTTACTCCCATGTTTAAACAATTATTGCGTCTTGCCCCTCTCTCTATGAAACCTTGCCTTCCAGCACAGCTGTTTGGAACAGCTTAATCACTTTTGCCTTCAGATACAGTTTGACAACATGTCGTACAAACAAGTTCTTGTCTATTATGAACTGGCTCTTAGTGTATTAGCATCTGAAACACTAGTCACAGGCCCAGGCCCAGCTCACTCTTCCACAGACCCATGACAAACTCCCCTGAGGGCCTATGAAGCGATGCAGTTTGGAAGGTGAGTCACAAGGGACCGCAAAGAGGCGTCCCAACCCCAGTCTGCATCCTGTACTCACAAGGGAATGACACTTGGGGCAGTATGCATCAGCTTGCCTGCTCTGGCGGCCTGCCTGGCCCAAAAGCTGGATTCTATGTCACGTCTGAGTGAAGTAACCTACATCTAGTAGTCCTGACAAGGCTGTGGTGTGCAATCTCCTGAGCCCATGCTACACTAACTGCCTGTTTCTAAATAAAGAATTGAGTTTGTACTGGCAGAAAGAGAACAGGCAACGGGCGGGAGGTAGAGGGAGAGTGAAGATGGCTGAGACCATGTTAATCTTTAATGCTGAAAGGAGAACAAAAATAACTTCTCCAAATCCCCCAGTTGGAACCGCGGGCTGTGTTAGAAGCGTAGTCATTGTGTAAGGGCAATGAAGTAGTGCGTGCTATGCGCAGCCTGGCAAATGTAATGGAATACGGTTTGGTAACATGAAGTAAGATTAAAGCCAGGGAGCAACGGGTGGCAACACAATAGGGGTGTGGTCACGTCAAAAGTTCAAACCAGCTTTTACAGCTGATCCACATCATTTATAATTGGCTTTGGGGTAGTGAAAGGTGTGTTAGTGATATTGAGATTGCCGGATCATGTCTGTGCTGTTCAGCTAATATGAAACCCTTCTGGCTAAGCAAAACCACACAGACTCATCTGTGATGCATTGACTGGCTGCATTTGGAGGAGATTGTGTTTACTGGAAAATGCTGACAAGGAAATTTGCGAGTTAATGCGCTAATGTTCTCGTGGCAAAACAAGGCCCTCTTACAATTTTGTTATAGAGACAGTTTAAAAGACACAGAGATGAAAATGATTATCAGCTGGCAGAGTGATAAAATGTGAGACAACGTTGCATCGAATCCTTGCCTGAACTGCAGAGCTGGCTGAGGAAAGTTTAGTCTAGTCTGAGCAAAAAAAAAATTCCATCTAAAATGTCCTCTGTATAACGCTGCTCTACCACAAAGCTCTATCTCCTGATCTTAAATTGGGAAACAGTGAGTGAGATGTTAAGATTTTAAGACTAAAATTGTGAACAAGAAGTTAAAAGGTGAAATGAGAATAAGTTCTGTGATGCCTGAATTAGAGAGGAAAAGATAAGAATAGAATTACAGACAGAGGAGAATGGGGAGAATTAAAGGATACAGAGACTGGCAGTGGAGATGAAGTATGCTGAAGGGATATTCAGACACAGTGTTCACAATAATCTGTCTGATAAAAGGAATATGGATAATCCAAAAAGGCAGGAGTACTTTTAAGAGCACTGGAAAATAACCAGGCCACTGAGAAAGAAAGAGGCGAGAGAGCAAGAGCGAGAGAGAGAGAGAGAGAGAGGAGGCAGATAATATTCATCCGATTACACATTATCTTATATCAGTGTGTTATCAAAGAAGGCAATCTGCACAGCTGAAAAACTATTATTGTATTTATGACACCAGGCCACAGTAAAATGAGATCTTGTGTGTTCTGAGATTAGATGTTGTTTAACATGGTGACAATGTCTGAAAACAATAACGCATTGATGCTTGAATTATTTTAAGCTTCCATTCATTCTGTAATCAAGCTCACTGTCAGCTGAATGACAGAGAAGACTAAAAGTGTTATTGCTGTCTTTAAATGAAGCCACTTTGTGCCAGATTTAACTCAATGAGCAGCTTGTGTCAGAGGGAAAATAGAACGTGGTCATTGTTCATATTTCACCAAAGGCCATGCTGAGAGAAACAACACTATAAATTGGGGTTAACGCAAATGTTAACCAGAAGGCCCAGAAATGCACTTGAGCTGAAAAATCCGATGACTGACAGTTAGTCACTGCAGGCGCGCTGATGCACACAGCAAAATAGTTCACCTTGGTTTTAGTGCAGCTACACATTTCCTCAATCATTGCAGCGGAGAAAGGATTAATGTGTGTAAAAACGAGGTTGCCTGCTGGTGCTGCTTTGTTCAGATACAACAAGAGTTAGGCTATGATTTAAATAATAAGATGCACCATGAAGGGGGCAAATGAGTAAGCAGGAGCTAAGCAAGCATGCAGGCAGACATCTTGCCTGCAGCAAAGGCAACAAGCTATGGTAGAAGGACCTCCCTCTTCTCGAGACAAGCAGCAAATTAAAGATGATCTTGTGTTAATTAAGCAGCAGAAATGTGGAGGCAGGATCTCTATCCTTGGTAAAAGTGGCCTCAGCCACTTCAGGGAGGACACAGTCATGTGACTGAGGGCACTGTGGGAATTTTACTGTAAAATGAACCTGATCGGGACTCTCCTCTCTTAATGTAATCACAACTGCAGTTCCCTCCTTTCTCAAGGTATCTGTATGGAGACTAGTTGGAAGTCACTGCGGTAGCCTTAAGTCACAGTGCTATCTGCCTGCCTGTCACACTGCTCTGAAGCTGCAGCAAAGCAGGAAGTGTGGACCCTGAGGCTCTATGTTTTACATGTAGATAAAATTCAAACTAAATAATCGCTGCAGGAGTGGCGATTGAGTGTCCACCATATCCAATGTTAGGTGAGATGCTCTATCTATTATTTGTGCAACTCCTCTACAAAAGGAAAATGTATAAAACCAAACTTAATAATAAATCTAACAGAGTTTAGTTTTAATAAAAATGTTAAAAGCCCACGGATCTTCTTAGGCTTTTTTAAATTTGTAACATTCTCTCAACTGTTTGTCTGTGTGACAGAACAAAACAGAAAATAAGGCTTTAGTATCAGCAGAGCCATCTCCATAGACTGTATAAAATACTGAGGATATAATAATGATGATCCAATAATTATCCATATTACATCTACATTAGTCACAAAGGAAGTACAACTGATGAACTAAATCAGTTAGAGAAGTAGGCATTGAGAACTTAGGGAAACTCAATATCATGAAAATAAATATCATTGTTAGGTTTGAAAACTGAGAAGTAAATATGTTGTTGTGATAGAGAGAAAAACACTATTTCCACAAAGCATTTTCCCCAATATCTATCACATCCGCCACATGTCTGCAGCAGGAGTGAACACACCCACAAACACACCCTTTACACACTCAAACCTTTGTCTCACACTCAGACATAAACGCCTCCCTCTGTCCTTCTCTCCTTCCCTCCCTCAGACTCATTCCCACTAAATCCATTTGGTAATTGGCTCGGCGGCTTCACCCGTAAAAAATCATGGCAGCAGAAGACTGCATCACAGAGTTGTCGGCCACACCCATGGCAGAACAGAAGATTTACAGCCTGCGCAACATGTCGTCTGCTTCATGCTGGACAGCTGAACAGTATCCGGGGCAAGGACCCTGGCTACTGCTCACCACACACACCAGTGCTGGACCATTACATCAGCAGTAATTTGTTAGATCATGAAGAGGGTTGCATTCAATCCACTGCAGTAAAAATTTATCATCCCTTAGGGACCATCAATGAGGAAAACAGCATGACTAATGTGGGAACATGAAAGGCTGAGTGGATGGCAGAAAAATAGAAAACCACCTGATCACTGAACTCGTCTCATTTTCTCTTGTGAATTTGTACAAAAAGGACTGAATACCCTTGCTCTGTCCTCTGATCTACAAAAGTGCAATATTTCCCCCTGTTTCACGCAGAGATACCCTCTGGTCCTCGCCGCCTTCTCTCCACCTCTGCCTCACACACATTCACACACACACGCAGCGTGCAGGCAACTCGCAGCCCACACTCTCTATGTATCTCTGGCAGCAGTGATGGGAGCTCAGCGGGGACACATGACTTATTCAGCCATGTAGCTTCCATAGTCCACCGCCACCATTTTTGTTTTACTTAAACTCTGCTGCATCCGCAGACAGCAGGGCGGCACATGTGCATGTATCACGTGTCCAGCAAGCTATGTATGCTTCCCTTCCCCCTTTACGTCCACATCATACAGAGTAATATATCGGCAAATGAACACATGCTCTGCATTCTAATTACATGCTGCTCCTACTATGCAGGCGTCCAGGAACAGCACGTATAATGTGTGCATACACTGAACCACCTATATAGAATATGCACAGTTTGCTCGACAGTCATGTTGGGCAGGTTGCACGCTGCAGGCATACTGGTCTCCAATTATCCATGCAAAACTGGACACGAATCATCTTTGCAGTTGCCCAAGAAAACTGGTACATATTCATGCAAACAACCTGACACATAATCAGTTAGCATACATTGCAGCATGCATAGACATGATGTTCAAAGAACCCATAATGATTGCTACTTTCTCCATTTGCACACTTATCAGGCTCAAATGTTTCCTGTCACAGGCGGCGTGCTGCGGGCAATCAGCTTCAAACAGCAGGTGCACACACATACACACGCACACACACACACAGGAGTGCCATAGCAAGCAAAACAAACACACACCCGTGAAAAAACACATTTAAAGTGGACACAGTATATACACACTGTGGTGCATAAACAACTTATAACCATCAACTCAGCTTCTACAAACTCACTGACCCGTTGCTGTTTTTGTAGACACATAAAGTGCAGTGTGAAGGGAGCCTGTTTTCTTAGGTAGTGAAATGCTGTGACAATCTGTGATATTTCTCTTTCAACTTGAAGTGTACAACGGAAGAGTTATTTATGTACGTGAGCTTTCAGACGAGTCATAAGTCTGCTTTCAAAAAAGGTTGGCTGAGCAGACTGTCACAGAAACAGCCAGACAAAGAATGAGCTGTAAGACGCAACAACTAAAGGACCTAATCTAATTTTGCTAAAACATCTGGCTGAAGAGAAGAACAAAACACTTGCGAGTGGCCTTAAATTAGATTGATGTCACTTAGTGAACCTCCATTGGCTCTGCACTTTTATTTTTCTGAGAAGTGGAACCTGCTACAGATGGAATTAAATCAATTGAGCCATAGAGAAACACTGAGTAGATTGATAGACCCACTGAGGGTGGGGGTGTGTGTGTGTGTGTGTATGTGACAACAACAGGAGAAGCAGGGGGTGTCTAGTGTTGCAATGAATGGGTCTGTCGAGCTCTCCACCACTCTGCTGATAGCAGGCCTGAATTAAGGATTGAGTGAGGTAGGAAAAGGGCAAAATCTAATTAAAGTAGAAATTTATGGCCTTGTCAAAGCACATTGCATATACAGACGCTGATGTGCACGCACACACTTAACGAAGTATGCCTATAAGGGTACACGGTGCTGTCAGACGAGCCTATCGTCAGTAATGGTTATACCTCTCTCATGGGGATTCGTATGTAGGTCTACTGCGGCAAAATCTTTCTCTGGGTTACACATCCACTGTCGGTAACACATTTCACTGACTCATACACTCACAAAGATTACTTAGATACACACTAAAACTCTGAGCTTAACCTGATTACAATAATAGCCTCGGCTAGATTTCAGCTCAGTCTCTTGATAAATTCGACCATGTTACCTACTTAGCTCATTGGTCTTTTCATTGAAAATGTTTGGACTCAAAACTGCTATTTAGCAAACAAACCGGTGGTGTTCACAGCACATCATCAATGTTGACACACAGACAATATGTGTGTCTCCCTCCACTTGTTTATATGCACATTTTGAATTTGTGCATTAAAAAGCTAAGTGTACTTTTAAAGACATCATCTCATGCAGTTTTTATGTCCCAGTGACCATTGAGAGTGAAGTTCTGGCTCTCTCCCCATTCCTTAAAAAGGGGCCTGGTCAGCTTGCCCGAAATAACTGCCTGAGGGTGTTGCCAAGATGGCTGCTGAGTGGCGAGGCTTGCCTATAAGTACTTTAGTTAAAACTGTGGACCCGTGAACTTAACTCTGATACTTTTCATTTGTGTTTGATTTTCTTTGCGAGGTATTTTATGAGTAAAGAGGGGGTGGGAATTGATGTCCCAAAGAAAACTGGGTGAACGTGAGGAAGCTGTGAAGGTTGTCAATCTCTATGAATGAAATCACCATGACAGTTCATAAAGGTCACACAATGAGCGTTCTGTTCTGCAGTGGTGATTAACGGTATGCCCATGTGTAATACTTTTTAATGAGATGTTTGCACATTAACCATTGTATAAAGCTGTAATCTTCGTGTAATCTCTACAGTCCAACTGCTACCAGTGGCACGTGGAGTGTAGAGGGGGGGTGGGGGGTGGGGGGGGGGAATCTAAAACACCTTGCTCTCAGGTGGAGGAAACACACTTGCAAAATCTATTGACATCTTCTCCTTCCTCTCTCTCCTCCTGTGAACGGGAGCCCGGCCGATACTGGATTGTTGAGGCCAATACAAATTTTGATATTTGAGAGTTAAAAGAATCTGGTTAAAACAAATCAACATAATTTGGTTTGGACTTATCAGAGCTCTTGGGTGGACAAATGATGTAATGGAGACACTGTTTATGAATGACCTCTTATATGTACTGACACTGACACTGATATATCTGCCATGAGCTAACAAACATCAGCCTAGCTCTACTGTGGATGGATTCTGTGCTCCCAGCCTAATCTCTTGTATAGATCTGGTTAACAACAATAGCAGAGCCTTTTCCAACAAATACAACTGTAGGAGCACTGGGTGTTCCCCATGCTCAAGAGAGGGTACTTGACTGAAAGTTCATCTCTTAATATGAGATTTGCAACAGAGAAACTGTGGAAACCTTCATTTTTATTATAGTATGTGCTTTATATCCACTTAAAGGAAAACTTTGACATTTTGGGAAATACGATTATGGTGATATTGATACCACTCTCGTGTGTAAGTATGAAGCTACCACCAACAGACTGCTAATGTAGCTTAGCATAGAGACTGCAAACAGGGCTAAACAGCTAGCCTGGAGCTGTCCAAAAGGTAAAAAAAATCCACCAGCAAATCTGAAGCTCACTAAGATCCCTACACACGCTGTATCCTGTTCGAATTCTTCTTTTAACATTTCATCTTTACAGATTAAACAAACAAGATACAGCGCTGAGCTTTAGAGGTGCTGTTAGGTGGGTTTTTTTTACCTCTGCACAGAGCCAGGCTGGCTGCTTCCCCCTGGTTTCTATTTTCCAAAATGTCTTTTAAAGCATCTTCCTAGGATTGCCCACTGTTTGCAAGAAATGGTCCAATCTGTTTGATGCAAATGTTTCTGCCTGAACAATGTGTCTACATACAGACATACCAACATGGTGACATAACACATCATACCATACACCATGGAGGCAAAACATTAAGGAAGAAAGAGGCGATTCCTCAAACAAATAAACAACCAGGAAGAGGCAAATGGATAAGATTATACTGAAAGAACAGTGATATTGCCAAAGGCTCTATCGGATCACGATCCTCACTGTCTCAGACAAAGGCCTCCTTCAGCCTCCTCTCTCTGTATATTACCCAGTCACCTCAGGACCGAACACCATGCTCCCAGTGTGACTCAGGTGAGGAACACATGCTGACCTGATTGCACACAAACAGACACTCTGAGTGCTTGTCTTCGTTTCCGTACACCACTCTGAAGAAACAAAGCATTGAGATCATATTCCTGCTCTCATTTAATTCTTCCAATTGCCCCTCCTCCTTCCTAAAACTTGTTTTATTAATAATGCTGTATAATGCTTGCTCTGGTGAAGCCCTGTGAGGCATTCCTCTAAGGCTTGTTCTGACATTGGCTGGTTGCTGGCCTACTTATGCCCAGCCCCTCCAAGCCTCTATGTGGGGGATCATTGTCCCTCATTCCTCCAGGGTGTTTTTTCTTAAACAGGGTCTTCTTTGAACCTGTAGCCAAGCGAAGCCTTTTGAACCAACTGCCTCTTACTTGGCACTGAGAAGATTTATAACGCTGAACTCATTCCCAGCAATTCCTATCTATTTGGTAAGTTATTTGGATTCACCGCAGTAAATGTGCTGATTTGCTGGCAAATCACAGAAAAAGGATTTTAATAAAAGGAGGAAAGTTAGAAACATATTTTCTTGGAGTATGTCTGAGAAGAGGACCAGTTATAGCCTGTGCTATCTACAGACGTGCAGAAAAACTATTTCAGACATAGATAGCATAGGCGAGGCCTCAGCTCTACACAAATGTCACACCTACCTGGTTGTCTTGGAAACAGGGGGCTTATCAGGCTTAGGTGAGGCAGTCGAGCTGGGCTTTGTGGGAGTTGCAGCGGCAGGTTTGGGAGCTGGAGGAGAGGAGAGGAGAGGAGAGGAGAGGAGAGGAGAGGAGAGGAGAGGAGAGGAGAGGAGAGGAGAGGAGAAAAAAGTTAATAAATATGTGTATAAAAAGAACAGTGTCATCTAGTACAGTATTACAGTATATACTATTTGCTATATACTGTACCACAGATAAAGGTCAGATATATTTCTTTCACACAGTATGTCATAAGGATATAGGGCATATGCATTTTCTAGATCAGCAGCAGCCACTGGGGCATGTCTAATATGTGTGCTGAATATATCTTATGTGCATGTCATCACATTACAATGAACATACCTCATTAGAGTTTATCCTACACTTACTGTGGATGTGTTTGTCACAAATGGCCTACATTCTGAATTATACTTTTGCACTCATCTCAACTTTTTGTCCTGTGCTGACATTTTCACTAACCTGGGGGCTTTTTAGCAGCTGCAGTGGTGCTGGTTTTGACACCATTAGCAGTTGTGGATGGCGTCCTCTTGGCTGCTGTTGGTCCGGTCGTTGATTTTGCACCATTGGTGGCGGGGGCAGCCCCTGTAGCTTTCTTCTCACCCACTTTGCTCTTGGAAGCTGGGGCTCCAGCAGTTCCTGTTGGTTTTTTGGAGGAAGCTGAGGTCGGGGTGCTCTTTTTGTCCAGAGCAGGTGTGGATTTCTTAGCCACTCCATTGGTCTGAGGCTTAGACACGCCATTTGAGAGGCGGCTCTGAGAAGTGTTGGGCCGTGAGCCAGATGTGGTCTTCGTTGGGTTAGCTGTGGTAGGTTTTGTCTTGGCTGTGGCCTTGTTGGTAGTCTTGGCTTTGGAGTCTCCTGAACTCTTGCTGCTGGTCTTGGCAGCTGGGGTTTCCTTGGCCTGTTCTGGTTCGGGTTCCACCTGGCCCGTCTCTCCTACAGGCTGCTGTGGCATCTCCTCTCCCGCCGGACTGGCTGCCTGGTTGGGGTCCTGTTCCACGGCTGGTGTTGCCTCATTTTCTGGATTGGATTCCAATGCTTCCATTGGCTCCAGCGCTGCCGTGGCAACCCCATCCGGCTTCATCTCCCCTAGAATGGTAGTGATCCGTCTCTGCAGGGCAGGGCTGATTGACTTAAATCTCGCAGGATGGCCACAGGTCTACAGGCTTTCTGGAGACAGCAAGCTCTGGTCTGGAGAGACACAGGATAATATACAGTGGAACACAGTTAGTCAACAGCAAGACCAGGCATGAAAAGCAGTTTGCTGCCTCTGCTATCAGTAGACAGAGCACCAGGAATGTTGTTAGCCCTAGGAATCAGATAAACCAGGGGCTTCTATCTTCTTTCAGCTTCAGCATCATGGATGGAAAAAAAAATTAGACAAGCATCCAAGAGTTAGCAGACACAATAATAAACCCAGGGGGGAGTGAAGCGTATATAGGACAGTAAAATACATAGAGAAAGACATAGAACAGGCACCCATAAAAAGAAAATAGATCACAGCCTCATAAGTCATGCTCGGAGAGAAACCTCAGGATAAACAATTAGACCAGCACATTTTATGATCAGTTCAGTGTGTGTGAGGTCTCAGGGGCCACAGAAGGAGGGGCAGTGGAAGACAACATGTCTACTTGAGGAACAACATATTCTACAAATAGCCTTCATTAATTTCAATGCCAACTGCAGTGCAGTGGCAAATGGTCCCCTCTGTGACACTACAAAGCTCAGTGACACACTTGGCTAGTGGAACTGCTACGGGTTGGCTTCTTTTTTTCCTTGGTACAAAATGGCATTGGAGTCACTAGTGTGGAAGACTAGGTTTCCGCGACAGAACACTTAAGGGAGTGCAAAAAGCTTTAGCACGCAAACTATACACACACATACACACAACTGGATTGTATATGCCACCTGTAATAATGTTAACACACACAACTTCCAACTATTAGAGTTAAATAGTTGTAAAAAGGAAATTAAGGAGAGTGGGAAACAGGCTTGGATGTATTTGCTAAGTGGGTCAAGGCATGAACAGTTAACCCAAAGACAGGGAGACAGTTTGACTCATGGGTCATAAACAGAGCAGTCAGAGACATGAGCAACTGAGGACAAGAAATGGGGACGTGAAGCATATGAAGCCTGATAAAGGGCAACCATCTGTAATACACTGTCATACATTATCTGCATCACAACTGTCCCTTATTCCGATTCTCCAGTGACTTTCAAAATAAAGGATGAGGGGAAAAGGATCTTTTTTTTCCCAGGTTTGAGAGAAGTAGAAAGGGAAGTAGGGGGGTGTAGCAGGAAACTGCCCTGTCAAAGTTTACAAACAGAGCAAGGAACCGGCTGTGCAGGAGGCTTAGTGGTGAGACAAACTCTGAGGCAACGCAGAGGCCGGCCCAGAGGAAGAGGCTTGGCCTGTGGAGCATGGGAACAACAAGAGAAGGTGGGAGAGAGAGGGAGAGAGAGGGAGAAGGGAAGAGAGAGACAGAGAGGGAAAAACAAGACGTAAAATGAGCTCACTACTGGCTGATGATTGCTGGTCGAACTGTAAAATCCAGACATCACTAGTCATCCCAGTTTCCACTGACCTAAACTTGTAAGAATACACTCACTGCCCTATGTCTAGAAGAGAACAGACATCATCTTTATGCCGCTAGCTTCCTGGAAACAATTCCCGCACACTCTTCCTCGTCTTTCTTTCCCTCTTCGCTGATCCTTTACTCATCCTCTAAACTAAATCTCACATGTCAAAAAGCCTTCTTTCATTTTCCACTGGTCCTCTCTTTTTCCTGACCATTTTCTCCTCCTCGATTTCTTTCCTCCCCCACAGCTCCTGCTCTCCTTCCATCCCTCTGTTCTCTGTTTGCCTTTGCACAGATGGCTGGAGCAGCTGAGCAGGGCCAGAGGGGGAGAGAGTGAGAGAGAGACACTGGGAAAAAAAAAAAATAGCCATGCATCCCAAACAACACATAAGAGCAGATAGGCGCAACCAGTGCAACAGGCCGCCACCAAAAACGACCGAAGAGGCCGAGAGGGAGGCGACGGGTGGCTGCGAGAAGTGACTAATGCCGCACCCGTCGGTCACAAGAGGTTTTTAAATGCCAGTGAGGCTACAAAATGTGGACAGTTGGTTTAAATATCTTACAACCAATCGCAGCTTTTAGGAGAGAGACAGGGTGAGCACTGGTTGGAGTGAGGAGTGGGGTGGGGGTAAGATAGAAAGTAAAAGATTTGTTTGAGTCCCACAGTTCTCTTCTGAACAACCTTTAGTTAATCATCTGCCCTCTTACAGAGAGTCACTCTTTGCCTCACATACTCCTACAGCCCAGACCAGGTCAAACAGTGGCTGTTAGTTTGTGTTTCAGTACACAGCGCGTGGAACAAACTGCTACATAGCACCAGATGTTGTTTTTGTGCCAAATTAATAAAGGTTTCCAAGTTTTTATGCATCAAACTCCACCCACTTGATCCTCCAAAATGTCTAATAAAAGCACACTACTGTTTGACTAAGACCTGTTATAGCTATCAACACTGTGACCTAACTCGACCACGCAGTGAACCAGGAAATTAGACTGTGTCAAATCACCATTCCCTCCTTTATCTTTTCAGACTCTGGCGTTCTGCTTCCCACAGTAGACTAAAGCATCTGGCTAGGCTGTTCATTTCATTGCTCCTCTTCAGTAGTACCCTACATTAGTGGTGTGTGTGTGTGTGTGTGTGTGTGTGTGGGTTTAGAGAGAGTGATAAATCCTGATTGCACGCCCACTGCCAGAGGAACATTTCTCTCTCTCTCTCTCTCGCACGTCTCCAGACAGCTGTGAGATTGCATTTCTCTATCTGGCTCTATAGCTCATTCAGCCGGCCCTGCGTCACTAGACCCATCAGTCAGCGGTGAGCATAAACAGGCTAGAAACCAGGGCAGGAACACGCTTTTTCATCCACTCTCCACAGAAACTGAAGGTGAGGCAGCTCCAAGCTGCATCAAGACACTTTCACTATTTCAGCAGACGAAATTATCCAGAGACCCTGTTTTTAAATTTTCCATATTTTTCTTACCACTACTTACTAAACACTTGGGCTTCACTGTTCTGTCCACCATGAAGAAATCTGAACTCAATTATAAGCTACAATGTCTATTTTCCCATACGTAAAGGCTTTGCAGTGACACATAATTCTCTCTTCATTGCACAGTAATCTTCGATGCAGCAGCTTTATATTATCATGAATTTCATCCCTAATTACTGCGTCACTCCCAATTGAAACACCACCCCACTAATGCTATTACAGGTTTTTATTAAGCCTAATTAGATTGAAGATAGTTATTCACTCCGAAAATGTCTGACTGGGCTGTTGCTACAAAGGGCACACATTTTGTGATACTTATAAATAAGCCTATTTTGAGGCAGTAAAATGATTGCTTAATGTGGTAATGTTACTAAACACTGTAAAACCTGAACCATGTTTTCTAAGAACTGGCTACAGTTAAATCAGCAAGTTTTATTCCTCAATAATAATTTCTTTCTACCTATCCGTGGATGAATTTGCAGAGAAATTATCCTTTTTTATTTGCCCTGCTTCATGTTAGTACAATTACACACATTTGGACCATAGAGTTGTGTGGAACAATTTAGCATAACTTGTGGCAAGTTTTCACCATTAATAAATAAGCAGCTTCACTAAAGCAACTAGAGATACAATGTTTTGCTGGTTAATGGGCAACTATAGCTGCTGCAGGTGGTTTTACATTACTCAATGGGGATTACGTTACATTACAGCTTTTTCATCCAGACAATACAGTCCTCCCTGCATTTCACCTGTAGTCTACCAATCTGATATGAATGAATAATAAAGTGTGGCTGTGGCATTAAGGTCATCACTTCCTTGGTAAAATTCACCCTCCATCCAACTGTCTTAACACTTGGGCTTTACTCCAAAAACCCAGGTTGGCTCTGGGATATCCTCTCTAACCCCATCTTTTGTCCTGCCAAGGCCACAACTCAGGCTGTGATACACAAATAAGCATTTTCAACCCATAAGGGACTAAATCTATTCAATGACCTGGGACATAATGGTCTGTGAGCCAGTGCATATTTCCAGCAGCAGATTCAAGACAGATGGCTATGTCAGCTACATTAGGTTCAATTCAAAACATGTTTGATTTTAGGCACCCTGCGCTGTGTGAAATGTTTAGAGCATAAAAGTGTTTAAGCTACAGAGAATTTCTGGTTAAACTAGCTCAGACTAATCAGCTGTCCTGACCTGCTGTGGCATGAGCAACACACACATGAACACAGAATAACTAACTCAACAGGCCGGGGTTGCTATCCTCAGTATTCAGCTAAAAACAATAGCTGGAGATAGAACAGATTTGTGTTGAAGTACAGTGGGAGGGTGGCGCTGGCATCCTCTAGGTCTGGCAGTTTTGTTACTGTAAACTTCTGAATGTAGTTGACTTTGCAAAAATGTGTTTATTGCCCTTCACAGTGTGTCCAAGTCATGTGGTTGGAGCTTCCAAGCAGCATCCCACTCCAAATTCCCTGCAAGCCTCAATGATGAGCTACACAGTAACTGAGGACAAAAGAAACCCACACGAATAAAGTCACACAAAAACCAGAGGCAGTGGTTAGAGAGCAGGATCATCCTCAGCCTTCGCGCGCACGCACACACACGCACGGACACATTTACATTCTTTGTATGATAATTCATTAGTCATATGCATCGTCTGATCATGTTTGAACGTCAGCTGGATGTGATCTATTATCTTACATGCACTTTCATAGACTTGTAATGCAACAACCTTTATAGTTTCTAGTTTTGATTATCATACTTTTGTGTGTTATTTGAAAAACATTATTTGTATAAGTTTTTTTATTTTATTTCATATAATGTAACTTGTTTTTATATTTTATCATTACAAGGATTCTGTATGTAAGACATTTTGTACAGTTTACTTCCAGGCAAATGCTGCGTAGTTTAGTCCTGTTGTTGTTGTCATCATTATTACACTTAATAGGCCTAAAGCAATGAACTAATGATGGGCGAGACAGCTCTGCGAGGTGAGATCATCCTCCTAGGCATCATCCCTTCCTAATACCCACACTGGGATATAAACAAAATGTGTGTGCGCTCAAATGTTTATATGTATTCCAGGAACACTACAGTGTTTAGGCCAATACTGTCAATAACTGGAAGGCATCCAGCTCCACTGGGGGATCTGAGCTTTTCTGACTGTCTAGACACAAACATGCCGTTCTTGAATAATCAGGTCATCAGCATATTTTAACAGAAAACTCGTACTTTGACCCCGTTTGTGCATCAAGTACAATCTACTACTCTGCGTATGTGTGCGGGGGTTCACATATACTAACCATGCCTGATTTGAATACAGCAGGTTACTTTAAAGAACTGCTCACAGGAAAATAGCAAATTTCTGAATCATATTTAAAAAAAAAAATTGTGCACAGGGTGGCAGTGATTCATTATGCAGATTAAAATTAAGGAGTTGCAGTGTTGGTTATTGAGCTAAATGTTAATGTCAAACCTGCTCTTGGGCTGTGGTGTGTGTTCATGACTAATCACCGTCACTGTCAGTCAGAAACAAGGGACGCTTCGCCTTCACTACACAAAGGCCTGAATCAAAGTGCCCCCGCTCACTCCCTCACTTTGGCCAACCAACCGTCTAAGAGCATGTATGAATTGCTGTGGTAGAATGTCGGCTCTGCTTTCACAGTACACAACTGTGCGCACGCACACACGCACACACGCACGCACACACACACACACACACACACACTCTGTGAGGCTTCTTCTATCCCCGGGGCCTACTCTAAATAGTAGTCAAAGAGAGGGATTGTGGGGGAAGGAAGCAGTGGAAGGAAGGGGGTTAGAGGAGACGGCAGAAAAGATGCAAAAAGAAAGTGAGCTTTTGTGGCCGATGTAACCCTCAGCTAATGCTGACATGAGCTTGTGCAAGCTTGATAGAGTCACTCAAGACATAACTAATGCCTCTGTAAGAGGATACAAGGTTGTAGCAGAGAAACCGGCAGAGAAGGGAGAGGATGTTAGATCGTCGGGTCTGGTTTTGAAGGCATTTTTAATGAGCATTCAGTGGCCTCTGACCCTGTAATTGACATGCTTTTATCTTCACGAGCAGCAAACACTAGACCTTGGGCTGCAGCGTTTGCTCTTTCACACTGCTAATGAACCGTCCTCCTTCCCCTGACACTGCCCAAGTTGGATTTACAAAGCACATCTCCTAATGTAGAGTAACAAATGCAATGCATCACCATCTTTGCTTGAATAGCTGTTCATTTAATTTCAAACTTATACAGTAATATTGATCTCCAGCAACAGATGAAACCACTCTTCATATGGATGCAATTTATTTTCAATTATATCAATCAAACCATAAAAGACTAAAGATCATATTTTTCTAATGCTTCATATCATAATAGTCCGTACCAAATTTAGTCTTTATTTAGAAAATGTCTTGATTTATGTTCTTTGTAATTGGCACAACAGCTCTAAACCTGAATCTGCGAGGAGCAAAACTCTGCAGTTCCTCCTTAATAATTTACTGTTCTCTTGTTTACGGCACCATTGCTCATGGGTAAGTGGGCTGATGCAAGTGGCGTCAGATTTGACGTAGTTTTACTTGTGACTGTGACAGAAAATGATAAAATATGTGGAATGTGTATTTTTTAATGTGTGTGTATATCAGTCCTCCTCTCTGCGAGGGGGGAGAATGTCAGATCCAAGACGCCACACGCTGGCATGTGGCCTGAGATTGTCTATTCAACCTACTCTAAATCACAACAGTAGGCTCAGTCAACTCTCCACCCCATTTAGCTACTTAGAGCCATGAATCTAATATTATTAACTGAATCTTGTGCAACCCTAGATAAAAATAAGGAAAAATATATATAAAATATATAAATAAATTTAAAATGCTATCTGTTTTGAATGACAGTTTAAAACCCGCTATTATCAAAATATTTGCTGATCAATTTTCTGTCAACCAACTAATTGATTAATTTACTAATTGTTGCAGCTCTACTGTAAGAACTGTCAAAAACCTACAGTATCATTAGACAAATTATCTACAATTTATTAGCAAGTCGAATGGTGGTGAGAAGGAGAGATAGCAGAGGAGAATAAATGTAAACACAAGAACATGAGTGCTACGGGGACTGGCAGGGAGAGAGATCCATCTTTACTTCTTAGATCAAAAGTAACAATGTACAGCTACCACTCCCCACCGCAGCATGTTTCGTTTACTCTCAGCCAAATCTTGGCAGGAAAACCGACAACAGAATAACGGCTGCGGCAGCTACCATCAGTCATATGCTGTTTGAACAGGCAGAGCACAAGACATAAAAAAGTTGCTGAAAGAAGCTATTTCCACAGTCAATGAAGCGATTTGTTTTAGGCTGAAAAATGTCAAATACACTCACCCTGTCTATAAAATAAGCTTTCTTTTTAGAACTCTGTCATTATTGTGAAGGAGTTATGTAACAGCCGTGGCAGGATCACAGCAAATACTTTCAAAGCTAATACCACTTCATCCCACCATCACTGCAACCACCAACTCTATCCCCATGACACTCAGTGGGAGGGTTTCTCCGCATGTCACCGCCTCTTCCTCAGCATTAACACACATCATCATGGCTCTCTGCTGATCTCCAGAGGAAGCGTCTCAGGGCTAACCATGACACATGAGCTTGCTTATTACCAAACATGTCCCTAATGCGAATGTGTGCATGGGGATGTAGGAATGGCAATGAGAGGTTTATGTGTGGAAGTTGGATGAGGGGTGCTGACTCGCAGTATAAATGCAGCTGGGGCTTCATCAACTTGATGCTAATAGCAGACCACACATTCCCCAAACACCCCCGACCTAAGGTCAGGAAACCTCAGCCTCCGTCCTGCACACAAATAAACTCAAAACAAAGCCTGCTGCTCTCCTTGGCATTCCCCACCAACAGTGGGAGGGCTGAGCGAGCAGGAGAAAGAGAGAGAGGACGCAACCACGAGGGAGAAAGAGAGAGGCAGAAGGAAGGCTTCCATCAAAATGTTGTGCAAAGCTGTGAGCAAATGTCAAAAATCTGGCTAATAATGCAACCCAGTGTGCTTTTCCCACACTGAGACTGTTGCAATTTTTGTTTTGTTGTAACTGTCTATAATCCGAAGGTACATTACTCCTGCCTTATCTGATTTGTATTTTTAGTTACATAATAAATCAATATTGAAAATAAGAAATAATGGTGAAACTGGTCATTGTGCTTTTAATGGTAGTACAAAAATACATAAATGCTATATAAACCTCTGATGATGGTAATACACTGTGTTTAATGTTTAATTTCTTGACAGAGCAAGATTTATGATATATAAAGTGTATTTACATCTATACTAAAAAAGAGACCTGTGCTTCACTGCCTAAGCTTGTATTCATGTTTAATTCTGGCACCTTTTTAGGAAAATATTGACAGATCATACGATGTGAGGGGGAAATGTACCCGCCATCCCCAGTGGAAATTATTCCCTTTTGTGCATTTTATCTTTGTTTATACGACAAGTTTACACCTTATCTAGATGTACAAATTGTGATATTTTAGCTTATGTCATTTCAAATCAGGTTTTCTAATGTTCGAATTCAAAATACATAAAAAAAATAACTAAATATGTCCACCGATGCCGATTAGTTATCCAGACCTACCTCTTTAAGACAGTGGGGCCACAACACCAGTCTCCTCCCCTGCTGATAGTTAAGTGAACTCCTTAATTGTATGCAGTAGAGTCATTCCTACCCATTGATTTCCAGTGGGTCAGTGGGCTGCTGGGATGCTCAATAAGACAAACTGAGGCAGAACAAAGGTCCTGCTCAGAGTCTCTGCCTTGTTTACTTGGGTGTTGGCGTGGGTGAAAGAGAGCAGCAGATTGTGTGACAGACACCTGGATCACACAAACATGTGATCAGAAAGGCTGGTACTAATCCTTGGGAGTCTTCGGAGATTCACACTAAGATTTTACAACGTCCTCAAGTGAGGACTCATCTGAAGTTAAGGGATTACAAGGCTATGTAAAAAACATACCTCTTTGTTAATTGAGTTTCATTTCATAATGCGTGTAGGATCACCACAGATGATGGAGAATTCCTATGTCCATCACAGTTTAGCCCCCCCCCCCCTTTACAACAAACACCAAACAAGCTGATGCACACAAAACACACATACAAACACTCAAACCCTGTCCTTCCCATGGTGCGTCCAGGCTCGGAGAAACTCGGCCCCCTGGGGACAGGCAGATTAACACATGACAGAGCTTGTTAACCCTGGACAAAGAGAGATGCTAATCTTGTACAGTCGGCCTCGACTGTCCTCAAACAGTAGCTACACAGACACAGCTACAGCGAAAGAGAGAAAGAGGAACAGAGAGAAGCTCAAGAAAGAATGAGGGAGGGATACGTAGCAGTTACATAGGCCTCAGTATGTCCCAGAAACTAGACAATACTGTGGGGAGGCAGGGCTATAGGGTCCATCAGCCCCAAAACAATAAGGGTTGAGACAGAGCCCGACTACAAACAAGGCCCCATCGCGCGGGCCCTACTACAGCCTGGCTGAGCTCCACTGCCTGCAGGGATGACCAGCAGGGCAGCGTAGAGCTAAGCTGTGTGGATATTGATCGCACAGGAGAGAGTGGGGAGGCGGGACAGCAGCTCCACAGATGGGCAGGACAGAGACAGAAACAGATAGACAGAGGAAGTGCATTAGTAAGGCAGGTTCCTCTTGATGCTGTTAGTCCTCTCCCCTGGGAGATAAGAGAGATAGCAGTGACAAAGGTTATAGGAGAGGACAATAACATAAGGGGGGTGGGGTGGTAAAAAGGGACAGAGACAGAGAAAACAAGTAAGAAACAACAAGACAAGAGGCGAGACAGAGGACCCAACAGAGAAACTAAGGCTAATTTGTAACTTGAAGAGCTGCTGGATCATCTCCATAATGGGCCGTCTGCCCACAAACTAGCTCCTCTCTGGGGGTAAATGAGATCAGGCCAGCCCAGGACCAGCTGGTGGCTTGGATCATTGACACCAGATAGAGCAGATACAGAGATGGAGGAAGAGGGCAGAACCGAGGCATCTGGACAGGATGGCAGAAACACACCCGAGAGGCTCCGGAGCTCTCTCGAGACTTTGCACGAGGGACACGGACACACGCACAAGTTGAACGACTGTGGCCATAAGAGGATTATGTCCTCCGGTTTGAAGTAGAACAAGGCACGTTCCAGATGGAATCTGATCCCTCGCAGGAGGGCTGATAGGTTGGATGGTTGACCACACCAGCACCTACTAACTACAGCTTTCTAAGAACTAAACCTCAAACCACACAAATGGCCTTAATACACAGTTGTTGTTTTTTAAAATCACATCCACAACAACCATAAAGACATACATTTAGCACTTCACAGAGAGTTGATGATGTATCTTTGTGGCAGCCAACAAATCCACTGAACCAGGACAGAGCCAGATTTAAATGTCACCAGCGGAAATGGATATGACAGAGAAACAAAGTGGTCCCTACAGCTGCCTATGGTGAAGGGAGTCTATCATTCTGTGAGCACCAGTGTCTGGCACAAATGCCCATCATTCCACACACGGCTATAGTGAGGGCAGGCTGGGTAGCCTCCGACCACATCAGCCACCAGGCCAGACCAGCAAATGTACAGCGATGCCAATGTAAAGAGGGGGCCACTGACATCAATATCTGTCTGCCACAAGTAGTAGAGCATACTTAATGACTGACATAGCAAACGTCATTTTTGGCCCTATTTTTTACCATCTCCAAGGCTGCATTACACTAAACAATCAGCCACTGCTACCAAACTGTGCCATGAAAAATTTGGTCTTGAAGCCTAGCAACAGGGCTGTGAACCACATCCATTATCCATCCTCCCACCAGAGGAATTCAGAGCGTCCAAACACAGCAAATTACTGCAGCTGCTGGCAAATACAGCCTCAAAACCATGCCGTCAGTTGCCAACTGCATGCCCTGACAACTGTGACACCATCGACCGTGGTTGCTATCATGACTGTGAGCACAGAGCACAACAGCAAAGTTTTTATCAGCTTTATCTTCACTGTGCAAATTCACTGTGTTGCCGCCAGCAGTTTCCTCAAGGCTCAATCGCCCAGAAAACAGAGGAGGAAATTCAGCCAAACACAGTTTCTGTTGGTGTCTTGATAACCTCAAAACAAGAAACTATTGTGCAGTTGTTTCCATGACTTAAAACAGGGCCAGAGATAATGGTGGTAATTTTTAATGACGCCAAAAAGTGCAAGGGTCACGGGTTCAGGCTGAAAAAAGCTTGAGGATGACCAGAGGCACAGGCTTGCCCTTGTCACAACTGAGAAGTTCAGAGCTGGGGAGATCTCATTCTGAGTCACACACCCACCCCAACACCAGTCCTGAGGCTAAGGGCAATCTGACACACAGGTCTATTAATGCAACAATCATCGCCCCTCTCAGGACTGAGGCAGCCTATTTTGCCCCCCAGCAGCCAGCTGGGGGCAAAATAGGTCATTAAAATTTAAATTGCCCTAAAATACAAGCTTATGAAAGTCATTCAATGTGAAACTATTCAATGGCAATTTTTAAGTAGGTTCTGCATAGAATAATCGCAACTGAAGAGACATGTTGCTGGTGTGCTTAAAATGTAAATCTGAATTAATTTGGTGGCTCTCATTGTGCAGCTGTTAGAACTGCAACTAACACTTATTTTCATTATTGAAAATGCCAATCAAATTGCGAAATATTTTCTTGATTAACCGTTTTGTCTATAAAATGTAAAAAAAAAAAAAAAGAATCAACCAAAAAAAAAATAAAAATTCAATTAGCCGTTATGTATGACAAGGAAAAGCAGCAAATTCTCACATTTTATAAGCTGAAACCACTGAATTTTTTGGCATTTTCACATGAAGAATGATTGAAATGACTAACTGACTATCAAAACAGTTGCAGATAAATTTTCTGTTGATCAACTAATTGATTAAGAAATCACTGGGAACATAAATGTCAATGTGAAAAACAATGAAAAATTTTAATCTTTACCAGAGCCCAAACTGATGCTTTAACACAACCAAATTATCAATTAAAAATGGCATAAATCAAAGAAAATCTAACAACTCTTTGTTTTTACGAGCCAATAAGCACAATGTATTTGTTATTAGATATTACTACTCTGAATATCATTAATTAAAATCTACTAAATAATTGATTATCAGCCATTATCACAATTACAACCGATTAATAGCCATTCATTGATTAAACTAATCACAATTTCAGTAATAGTAGTTATTTTTTTAAATGTATGAAGGATTGTTTCAGACACTGGTAGTGCGATCTCATTCTTATTGCACTGAGCAGCTAACACTGTAGACAATCACACCCTTGATTCTAGCCCTTCCAACAGAGCGAGTGATACATCGTCATAAAGACCCACAGCAACAAAGAAGAAACTAACCACAGTCCACTCCAGAATGGAAAGTAGATTACTGCAGCCATTTTTTTTTTATATTTTTTCTCAATTATAATAATCAGCTTCATTTGTTCAAGTGCAGTTTCAGACAAAACCTCTTCACAAACAGAACGCCTCTGGCATCTTCATCCTTCATGTAATAATCTTTTAAGACCATCTTAAATAACTTCATAAAACAGAGTGTGGTTTTTAATGGCAGCTAAATTTAATTTCACATGATTGCATTAGGCTGCCTGTCCTCCATTTCCCTGCCTCATCCACCAACACTGTGAGTCAGCCATTCTCTCATCCACGCAAAGTGGAGGGGGGTGGTGGTGGTGGTGGGGGGGGTGCTAGCTGATGGCTTAGCCCACCTCTGACTTAAGAGTACTGGAGTGTCTCCAATCCAAGCCCTCATATTAGTCGCCCTGGGTTGCCATTTACTCAGGATGACATCAATACCTCATGGTCGATCACCGCACATTATTGAAAGAGCCATGCCCACTGTGGCCACAAAGCTTGAGACAATTTATGTCGCTGTCTGCAGCACCTCAGGGGAAGGGAATAGAGTTGTGGGCTGAGGATAAAGATTTTCAATGCTTGCATGTTTGCCGTTTATTAAATGCTGTTGGCCAGGCTTTGGGAGCTGGCAGTGTTTTCTCCTCCCCATTGTTCTACAGAGGGGAGTGTAATCTGTCTTGTTGCACTCACTCACCAAAAAAGACTCAGGGAAGGAGCAGCTATGGGCCCCTCCAGCTTTAACTCTCACACCACAATAGCTGATCACTTTTGGGGGTGACATTAATCACCTCTGATTACATGCCAGCTTGAGTCTGTGCACAGCCCTCTCAGAGATATTTCTGCTTTACTCACTCCCTCCAAGGTCTGAGGAAAATTATTGCTTTAACATGCCACAAATGCCCTTAAGGTTATTCTGTTTAGTTGACAAGAAAACTGAGTGGGCATCTGTAAAATTATAAGGCAGCTGAAACATTTCTCAGCACTCACGCACACCACTTGGCCCATCGCAGAACAATGGGCATCCGTGATGGAGGATGGAGAAGGAGGGGAGATAAGAATGAAAAGTTTAAAGAGGGAAAAGGCAAACAAAATGGTCAAACAATCAGGAAAAACGTCATGTAAATGAAAAAAACAGTATTAATTGAAACAATTTATCTGTTTTAGGTTGACCTAACAGATCCGCTGAGCACTTCCAGCTACCATGCAGTCTGCCACCGCCCCATCAACCCCTTTCCTCAGGAATCAGAGTGAATCTGAAGCAGGGTGGCTCGTCGACAAAAGATATAGTGACACTACAACAAAACAGTTACGAGAACCATATTTAGTAAAAATATTCATTCACACAAAGAGCCACAATTCCGATGCACTGCTTGGAATTAGGAACCACAAGTGATAACGTGGTAAGTACAACTGAGACTCTAACGTCTGTAACTGACGACAGATGTAACGTTAATTTAAAAACCGGCTTTAATGAACGTTAATTAGCTAAACAGTAGTTCAAACTGACGGTTAGCATGCTAGCCACAGCTAAAACAATCTCGCCCTTACCAGTCAGTGCAGCGACGAGCTAGCAAAATCCTCTCCAGCTACGCCCAGTGTTAGCCAGTACACCCCGACTGAATCCTCGAGTCAGAAAAAAAAAACAGAAAGTGAGGATGAGGATAAAAATGAAACCGGGAAGTACGGAAGGAAATCGCGGGAGAGCGGAGCGGAGCGAATGGAGACGAGCCGACAGACAAGAAAACTTCTGCGTCTCGAGCGCCGTTTTTCACAAGTGATGCGCGTTCACTGAAAGGAAGAAAGGAGGAGAATGACGCTTCAGTCCACACTCAACACACACACATACACACACACGCACACACACACATACACGATAGTAGACCGGTAAGCGGATGGATGGACAGGCGGAGGAGAGGAGAGGGCTGCCGCTGCCTTCAGGTGCTGTTGGAAAAACTGGGAATAATGAAAGGGCTACACATGAAAGACAAATTCAACATTAATTCGTCAGAATGTAAAAAAGCAGGGTCCTAAAGGGAAGGTGGGCCCCTAAAAGTTCTCTGGTTCTCTGTGTGTCAGTGTTAGAAATTAAAATACTGGTTCATAAATCGATCTACAAAAAAACTAACATGATACTTGATTAATAATGTAAAGGAATAACTCAACAATTTGGAAAATATGTCTATTCTATTTCTTGGTAAGAATAGAAGATTGCTTACCATTGGACTAGCCCACAGCCAGTTAACTTAGATTAGCATAAAGATTTTAAACAGGAGGAAACATCCAGACTTTAATACATTACATATTGTTTGTCTAATCTGTACAAAAAACAAAAGTGTAAAAACACTGGGATTTACTGGGATTATGTGCCACACTATTTTTTGGCTGGGAGGACTGGCCAGGCAACCGGTGGAGGCTGAAGGAAATTACCGGCCAGGAAATACTCTGGTACAATTTCACTAATCTCTATGATTTCATTGACCAAACAATTACAAAGCTCTTTACAAAGCTCCCGGCAGAGCCACAGAAAACACTTTACACCTGCTTTTAGCACTTACCATTACAAGTGAACTGACCCAATGTGTCCCTTTTTTTTAGGAATATGTGCTGCTAAAGCACAATATACAGTGAAATGTGCTTCCTGAACAGGAGTAGCCTAGCTGGTATTTCGACCTTTAGGACAAGTATTATTAAAATGCTATGTATATGCACATTGTGGAAGGATGGGGTGTTAATAGGGAGGATCCATTGCAGGTTAATTCCAGCTAGGTATTGGCACATCTACATGGAGTGTGTCTGTTATTACATAATGTTATCATTTACACCTGTTTGACAAGTCTAATTTTCTATCATTAGAGATGTTTTTGTGTGGATTCCGGGATCCGCCCTGCCAAGCTGGTCAGTCATGGGTGTGAGAAGACTGAAAAGTAAATCGAGATCAATTTCAGCAGAGGCCTGACTGAGAACAAAACAAATATTGTTAGTCTGGTAAGATGAGCAAACACTGCTGTAATTTGCATAATGTTAATGAAGGTGTTGTCCTACGCCCTTTCTCTTCCCCAGCAGTCTGCTGAAAGGGAGGGTGGAATGGTGGTTTGGCTTTTGTCTGGTGTGCCTAAAACGCATCCTCACACTACATATCCTGAGGGAAGATAAAGAAAAAAAAACAACTTCCTTTTTTTTTCCTTGTTACAAATTTCAACTCCTGAAATAGGAGCTTACTACAAGTCCATGAAGGCAACATTCACCACCACAGCCCGCCATGCTCAAATTGAAAGGAGTGAATAGCGAATAGCAGGGGAACTCTGCTTTCTCTAAGAGCAGCCAATCACCTCCCAGGCTGGGGGATTATTCAAATTGAGGATGATGTCACCTCTTGCAAGTCACCCTACTCTATTGCCCGAGTTCCTCTTGGTTGTCTGTTGCCCTCCCTCTTAGGCCCCCCGCACCCCTTTTTCTCTCCTCTTCAAACCCTTTTCTTCTTTTCTCCATGCACGACTGCACACACACACATACACACACTCACTCTTAAACTGTGCATTACTGCTGCCCCACATGCATCAAGTTGCCTGCATTGTCTGCTGTCAGTGTGACTGTTGCATCAAGGATTGGAAATCTCTCTACGCATTTCAGACCTGTTGATTGCAACAATGTTATTAAGATTATTTTTGATCAAAATTAGGATGTAATCATGTTGCTAATATGTACATAAGATTGAAGGCCTTGCAGATTATAGGCTATAAAAGGCTGTTAGAAAACATGCAGCTAAACATGTGCACCTGCCTGCGACTATAGTCTGCCACAAAGATGAATGAACAGAGCTGAAATTGGAAGAAACTAATTGAAAAGTGTGAGCTTTCCAGCAAGAAATTAAATAAGTCAAGGAGCAGCAGTTAGTCTGCAAGCCTTTTCGGTTAAGTTGTGCGTTTTCTCTCGGTCACAATTAGAGGCTGAGGGGCGTTGTTACATGGCTTAAAGGCTTTTGTTTCGGTGTGCCATGCTCCTCACCAGAACGGGGCTTATCATCAGAGACAGTCTGGGAGGGCATGCCGCCTGTCTGCCTGTCTGTCTGCTGCACTGCTGCTCAGCTCTCAGCAGCCGCCTGCCCCTGTCTACATGAGCCAGGCTTTTGTGTACTGGTCTGTACTGGATGGGTTTCTTTTCATGTCGAGCCTGTGGTGCACTCCTCTCTTTCCAAATGCTGGAGAGGGGAGATTTGGCCCTGCATTGCTTGTCTGAGCTCAAGGTGGAAACATACGGTACAAAACTGAAAAACTTGCACTGTATATAATGCACCTGACTGGTAAAAAAAAACCCAAAACAAAACAAAAAAAACATGTTATATCATGTCACTCTTTATCTCTCTCAGTCAGATTTCCAAAGGAAGTTTTGTTTGTGCACCTCTTTAGTGGTCTGACCTCAGGCTACTCACCTGCACCTCCCATCAATTAATTCCTAACACTCAGTGTTATCTGCCGTTCAACAATGCCACTTGTCTTTCTGTTGAATCATAAATGAAGGTCAAGTGATACCCACTGAAATATCTGCAGGATTAATCAAGTTATTCAAATAGTTGGTCAGATTGTACAGAGTTGAAAATGGCACCCACATACAGCCCTATAGCTGTGAGTGGATTTCATTGTGTGAACATGTGATGGTGCTGTGTGCATGCAGGTGTGTGTGCAAGCGTATTAGAGACATGGAAGGAGACCAGGAAGAGGGTGGGGACTCCGGGGGATTCGATGCCTGCTGGCTTGATGCTGATGGACGTATTGGCATGGTCAAACAGGCGCAACAAAGAGAGGAAGGTGTTTTTTTCACACGGGCGGTGGTGTGCAGCAGGAGACAGGAAGGGGCAGGGCTGTGTACCCCGCTGCACAGTTCCCGTGTTATTTATCTCATTGTTTTTTCCCCCTGGCCCGCAGTCCAGCTGGGGCAGCCACAGCACAAAAGGGCTGGCGCTCAGTCAAACCCTTCAACCTGGCCTCCAGTCAGGGATCTTCTACCTTCGACAAACTCTTAGGCAACACATTCGTTATTTATTTATCAGGCAGCAGATAGTGGCATGCTCTTGTTGTGTTTTGTGTATTCCAGCATGTACAGTCAGATTGTAAACAGGTCTGAATCTCACGCTAGCCAGCCAAGCCACATAAGAAAGCAGCTGGCACTGAGAGACACACCCATCGCATCAGACAGAGTCGCCATCTTTTTGTGGAGATATTCACAAATCAAACCCCTCTTAACACAAGTGGCTTCAAAATGCATGAGAGGTATCACCATGTGTAACACTTCACACTCTATTAACATGAATATCATTGTCTCACAAAATGGTGGTGTGTGTGTGAATGAATACCAGGCAGATGCAGGTTAGCACACGCCGGTGCGGCTGCTGCTCCGTTTGCACAGCATGGACTCCCTAAAGAGCGCAACATGCCAGCACAGCATATTATTAACATGAAGGTTGCTTCAGTGACCGGCAACATGTGAAGAAAGATGCACAGATAATGCAGTGGAACCTCATTAATGGACCACTGTTATATGTCATGTATGTTCTTCTGCAGTATGTGGGCCAGACACAGTATATACTGTATATATATATATATATATATAAAATTAACCACAGATTAATAACCTTGTAACCTGTGTCCTCAGGATTCAGATTCCTTCTGATTTTCACTCTAGTCATTTAATCAAGGATTAGTAGTGAGTCGCCCTGTTAATGCAGTTAACGAGCTAGAAACCAGCTGCAAGGCCATGCCAGTGTGTTTTCTCTATGGGACGGTTTAATCAGCTTTGCCTTGAAACCTGATGATGTCCAGAGCAGAACGGCCAGTTCCTGTCAGTCTGATTCTAAGTGCTTCATCTCAGCCCTGGTAGCCTCCTTGGGTAAATAATGCATGCTGGTACTAAGGATATTGGACAACTATACCACTCCACCGCACTAAGAGGACTGAGTGTGCGCATATCTGCCTTGATCTTGTCTGTCCCCTATGCTCTCTCATTTTCATCCAATTGCATCTTCTTGTAAAGTGCATTTTCTTTGGCTGGCGCTGCCCGACTCTGCCTCCACTTACCTTATGTTGAGAAGTGAGGTAGTCTGTGATAATGGCAGACTTCAAGGTTGAGTACTTTAATTATACAGCGTCTCAGCATTATTTATCTTTAATGAAGGCAACAAACCCCTCTCTTTCTTAATGTTTCAGCCTCCCCCCCCTTCAGTGTGCCTGTGTGTTAGCTTCCTCTCATTTCATTATTGTTTCTGGACTGAATTGATTTCCTGTGATTGGTTTGCTGGTGGCTGCAGACAGAGCCTGCTCTCTCCCTCTAGTGGTGTCACACTACCACAACATATGAGGGTCTCATCAGCTTCATGAGATCCAAGCTTTGTATTACATTCATCCATTTTCTTAACCGTCCTATCACATCACACCCAAGTTCATGAAAAATGTATGCAGTGGGTAACTGCTACATCTCCTACATTTTCAGCCTTTCTGTTAACATGGTGCAGAGCCCCCAAAGTGTCCAAAAATAAAGGAATAAAAATAGTAAATAATCAAGGGAATAAAATGTATAAAAATTAAATATCTAATTATTTAAAATACATATATAATTTTAGGTATTATATTTAGGTATTTAAATATTTTTTAGGCTCCATACTGCATTTTAAAACGTCAAATGTTAATCTTCACCCTTGTGTTAAATGTCACTAAACCACTGGACTGAACCTCTGGTTAGTGGCTCATGAAGAAACTGTTTTTTTCTGGCTATTTTGGCAACAGGTTGATAAATGAACTTATTTTAACACTAATTTTTAAACATACCAGTGGAAATAGAAACTAAAGTGAATAATACTTTTAGTAGTACAGTTATTGATAGTATTGTAGATGGTAAGAGATTTGATCAATTGACCAGTAAAACTGTGGAACAGAAAATAAATTAAAAGAAAAACCTTGATCTTGACACAGTTTCAGTGTTTCCAGTTTATTTTGATGTGTACTTTCATTCAGAAGGCAGCATCTTCACAGAAAAGATTCACTACAAATGAGGGTAAAAACCTGTACAACTTCCTCCAATACAGTAACAGATAAACTCCTTTTAGCTATTGAGGTAAATTAATTAAGACAGCATACAGAATATAAGTAAACAGAGCTAGTGAGCAATAATACTGTTCCCACTAAATCAAAATTGCATTGAAGAACCTTCCCAGAAGTGTCAGGAGAACATTAACCGATGCATTACGTGCACAGTGCTTTGCTCCATGCTCCATTGTGCTATATGGCTCCCGTGTGACACATTTAAATAAAACGAAGCTGTACATCAGTGCAAATAAGTAAGTGCGTAAATAAACCCTCTTTAAAAGAAAACACATGCTCCACCTGTTGTGTTTGTAAACAATATCAATTAATTTAAGTAAACATGTCAGAAAGCAGTAATAGAACAAAAAAAAAAAGAAAATACAAAAGCATCAAACATTCGTGTAGCATCTGAAATCCTTTTGTTCCCTTTTATCCTGATGCAAATTTTTGTACAGTGAATGTCTCTCTTCTATTGAACAATGCCCTTCATTTGACCTTACACAGCATCGCTGGAATGACATTACCACTTCAGTAAGTTTCCATAGTAACAGGGATATCTTTAAAAAGCGTTGATGAAGAACTGCTGGTTTGTAGAGATGCCCTTAAGTCATTCACAAATAAAATGAATGAGTTATTAACCTCGTACACAAGGCTTCAGTGTCAGAGCAATGACAGTGTCCAAGTCTGACACTTAAAACTGAGCTGAGTGAGGAATCTGACTTCTGACATCGTACCTTTCCATAAAACCTATTATACCTTTTTTTTTTTTCTGGGATAAAAACAGCATGAATAATTCACAAGTAAAAACCAAACTGCAGTGGCTAGTTAAAGGTAGCTGGTGTAACAGCCTTAGCTAAAGCTAATTACCCACATTCTTTTATAACCTATAAATAAGACAGTAGCTAAATCTAAAATCATAATGGAGAAAAAAAGGTACACCAGATGAATTAGTCCTGCTAAATTCTTACTAGCCTAGCTTAGCAACCATCCACTGTAGTGAAAAGACGTGACTACATTTTCATATTCACAACATTTTGAGTGCATTGTATTAAAATGCATTTAGGTTTTATGTAAAGTCTATGATACTACGATTAATAATCAGCATAAAAAATACATAATATTAAGGTTTTACAACCTGTCTGAAAGCTGAAAGCCTTCAAACCCTTTTATCTCAACATTAGTTCCTGTAGTTACTGCAGATCTAGCACAATGTGTAAATCCTAAAATTTTCTACTACGGCAGACTTTTCTTCAAACGTCACTTGACACTGTTTGAATCCTGATTTTCTCTTTAGAATATTATTTTGCATGCTTGAATGGAGCACTTTAAACCAAATGGTGAAAATGCTCTGTCTTGCAGGGCATTAGCGTGCAGTCACCTGGCTCTTTACAGCAGAAACGGCTCATACATATTGATGACTAACTGGTTGCCTGCAGGGCTTGTCCTTCCTTGTGCAGCCATCATCTCCTTCCAGTCACAGGAGGACTTGAACAAAGGGGATAAGGGGTGAAAAATGAGAAAGGGAATGGACGAACCAGCCTTGACTGACAATGCTGCAGAAGCTAATGCACACTTACAGCACTTTATGATGGCTCTTTTTACCAGCTCGCCCGGCTGTCTCTTGTGTCTATTCTACCTCTGCTATGAAGATCCAGATGACAACTATATATATATATATATATATATATATATATTAACATAATCAAGAGTCACAAAAATAATGTTTCCCTGTATATGGTGCATTCAGTTTTACTTGGTGGACCCTGTGTCCAGTCTACAGCAATGAACGTGTTTACTGGCATAATGCGCCTACTCATCAAAGCCATAACAAACTGACATTTCAAAAAGAGACAATAAATTATTCATACGGTACAAAAGCTGAAGCAGGTAATTGGGCTTGTGACAGTGAAGTGCGTTCTACCGTTCCAGCACAAATTTAAATGCAAAATTCAAACACGGGCACAGAGGACACTGTAGTCCAAGGTCAGTCGGTTCACTCTCAAGGCATTTACAGTCCCTGCTGGGTGTCGGGAAAAAAGGAGTGAAATTGCAGTCAGCTATCACTGGAGTGGAAATTTGGTGCTTTAAAGAGAGAGAAAAAAAAAAAAGTCTTCCATTCACACATACACCGCTTACTCCCTCTGTGCATCCCCGCCCTCCTCCTCCTCCTCCTCGTCCTCCTCTTCCTCATCAGTCACAGCAGCAGAGGAACGAGCACGACGGCCCCTCAGGCCCACGGAACTTGCCAGAGGTGGGAGTGTCCGTGCACTCTGCAATGAACGCGTGCAGGTCAGTGACGCGCACCTGCTCCTGTGTCTGGGCCTGTGGGACGACAAACATCAAGCTCAACATTTTCTCAACGTAAACCTCATCGCTGCTTCACGTGTCGTCACGTGTTGTTGTTCGTTTCTTTCCGTGTTTCAAAACACAGAAAGGCACAGCACTGCTTTGAGCTAAATGCTAATGACAATGCTAACATACTGATGTTTTAGCAGGTGTTATGTTTGACCTGTTCACCATCTTAGTTTAGCTTATTAGCATGCTAAGGGCTGCTAAATAGCACAAACCACAAAGTACAACTACAGGCTGATGGGAATGTCACTAGTTACTTGGTATAAACTAAAATATTAAACATATTGATATTTTGATCTATGGCAGATGAAAAGTCATTATTATTCATTGTCTGGGAACCGTGAATGTCCGTAGAAAATGTCATGATAATCCGTTTATTGGCTGAGATATTTCAGTCTGGACCAAATTAGTGGAGCAAGTGACCGACCGACTAAACAAAAACTGCACAGAAAGAAACGTGTAACAGCACGAAACCAAACCACAGGCCGTACCATAATGGTGTCGTAGGCTCCGGTGATGAGCGCGATGAAGAGCGACAGCACCATGTAGATGAAGAGGGAGATGAAGGTGTAAAGGTAGACCTGGCTGAAGATCCACACCAGCGTGCCGCTTTGCTCCATCTCAGCGAACGTCACAAACATGTCGTCCCCGTTGATCAGAGAAAACAGACACTCCGACACCATGGACAGGGAGCGGAACTGTATACACAAGGGGTCAGTGTTAAAAAGTTCATTTATATATTCAAAACACTTTGTTGTAGTGGTGTATTTTATAAATTTTGCTATAGGTTAGGTTTTATTAGCTGGTATTTGTGAAGTTGATTGATTTCCCTCCTTTAACCAGAACACATTACACATACATAATATTGCAAGCCATAAATAGTAAACCAAAGTAATGTTGTCATGATTCATATTTAATAGTCAGTTTTCTCCTCTCATTATACATAGCTACAAAGATGATATGCTAGAGGGCATTTTATGATAATTAGGCTGACATATACTTCTGGTCTGAATGATGCCGCCTCATTTCTGTATTGAGACATTGCTGAGTGTGTGTTCACTACCTTGGCATGATAAGGCCCCAGTACGATCCATCCGCAGAAGCAATATCCCAAATAAATGGCGGCCGCACAGCAGCAGAAGCGGATCACATTAGGAAAAGCAGCTCTTAGAGTCACAATCAAGATCTGTGGGAAAACGAGAGCGAGAGGGAAAAAACAAAATATATTTACACTTCAAAGAAAGAGCAGCGAGGCAGACACGCGAGATAAAGAGGGGAAAAAAAGATCTCCTGGTAACATTACTGTGTGTGTGTGTGTGTGTGTGTGTGTGTGTGTGTGTGTGTGTGTGTGTGTGTGTGTGTGTGTGTGTGTGTGTGTGCGTATCTGTGCATGTGTCTTTCACGTACATTGTATTTCTGGAAGAAGCTGAGGTAGCGGATGACTCCCACCCACACCAGCAGAGTGGAGGTTCCCAGCAGGATACCGCACACATCATAGGATGAGAAATTCTGCATCACAACAGTCATCATTAATTACCAGAAACTGCACCGCCGTAAAAAAACTCCACAGTTTTCACTTCACAGGCTGAGATTGTTATTTTTTTTCTGCAACAGCTTCTTCTAGACAGTGAGCAGTCTTCACAATAACGTGTTATTAGCCGTCTTACCTTGGACTCTATCCCAATTTTGATGAAGCTGCCGACGATGGTGAACACGTCGCTGACAATGAGCAGAATGTACCAGCCGTTGATGAACTCCAATCTGTCTCCCCAGCTCACACTGCGGCCAAGTCTGTGTTTGAAAAACTGCACGTACTCCTGGGAAAAGAGATGACCAATGCAATGAGAAGCTGTCAGTAACAACAATATAGAAAGCAGCAGTCTTTATTTCTTGTGTGTGTGTATGATGCTACTCGTTCAGCAGTTTGTGTGAAAATAGTCATATTCAAATTTCTATTGTTTCTTCAACAGTGTTGTGGAGTTTTTTTTTTAACACCAGCTGCAGCATGAAGCAATGTTTTTATGACGAGGTTTAAAGGTTTCACACCGCTCCACTGATCTACAGGTGGTGGTAAGATGACAAGCAACAAGCAATGTGCCAGCAAGATGCAGAGAAGAAGAAAACTGCCTGCTTTAAACATGGATGTAATCACTTATGCACGGTCTGATTGAATGTATGCATCAATCAAACTATATTTGTACAGCACTTTTCATACAGGACGACTGATGAGCTAAAAAGAAAAAGGACAAAATAACTAAGAAAGCTGACAGAGGTACAATAAAAATATATTTAAAAAGCTATAATAACCTCAGCAAACCGAAACAAAGAACATTAATAATAAGAAAGCAGAGAAAATAGAATAAAATACAATTTAGAACATAATTACAAAAAATTAAGTGAATAAATTAAAGTGACTAATGACTAAAAACCATATTTAATGAAAAGCCAGGTACATTTTGAGTTTACGTTTTAAGGTTTCAGCCCTTGGGGCTGCTCTCAGGTCCTCTGGGAGACTGTTCCATCGGCCTTGACCATAAAAGCACAAAAGCTGAAAGCTGCCTCGCCGAAGGTTTTAGTCCTGCACTTTGTAACAACCAACAGGCTTGTGCCAGAGGACCTGAGGGGCTGTACTGATTGATGCTGGTGCAAGACCATGAAGTGCTTCAAAAACTGGTAACTAATGTAGGGACTTTAAGGTGAAATGTTTTCTCTCTTTCTGGTCCTGGTCCTGCGTCACCATTTGAAGCAATTTTTTTTATGAAAACAGTGTTGAATAAAGTATTCATCCTGTATAAATGTTTGTTCTGCTCTCTTACGTGTTGCAGCAGGATGCCTCTGAGGATGGAGCGGCCACACAGGAGCAGGGACAACAGACAGACAATCGCCACCAGCACATCGAAGAACTCTCGTGCATAGCTCTCCGCTGCCGGAGGAGGAGAGAAACAAGAGGGATCAAGGGCAGTTGAGAAAATGACACATAATAGAGTTGATATCAGGAGGCAGATGAGTGAATGTTTCCACACATCATGTGTCCACTGCAGCTCGTCCACCACCAGCTACTCACCGTGTCCAGACACGTTGGGGTCTTTACACTCCTTTATGGAGGCCTGGTTATGTAGACTGATCTTAACTTTGCCGCTGTGAGCCCTGTTGTCCATGACGATCTGAGAGCACAAACAAGAACCAGGGTGAATACACAACCTCTGCATTAGTTTATCTGAACTCTTTTCTCAATGTTTCGCTCATTTTAAAATACAAATTGGAAAAAACTGCAAATGTAGAGTTGAATGAGGAGAGATTTCTATCTGCCCTGCACTGTCAAGCAAAGAAATAACAGGAGAGAGAGATCACCGTGATAGCGAAGGTGTAGCAGTCAGGGATTTCATTGTTTATAATGGTCTGAATGTTGATGGCCTTCAGCTGGAAGTCGATTGTTACATTTATCAACCTGGAGATACACAGAGAAAACTGAATGTGCAAAGTTAAAACTGGAAAAGAAAAGAAAAACCTTTTTTTTTTTGTTTAAGTATCTAATGTTAAAAAAAACTACAGAATAACAACTTACTTGTAAAACTTGAGAGTGAAATTCTTGTAGTCAATGTTTCCAGGACTGTAATTCAGTGGACTCAGCCAGATGCAATCTGGAAAAAAGAAAAAGGAAAAAATCTGAAAATAGCATTAGAGGAACTAAAAAAGAAAATCACACGAGGAAGGCTTTTTTAAAAAAAACTATACCAATCGTCTTTTTCCACATCACATGAAGCCTAAACTAAACCTCTAAACTTCCTCAAAGCATTTAAATGCATAATCGTCTCCGTGGAGATTAACATTGATTTTTGAATGTCTTATTTTATTTATTACCACAAGATTTATTATGCACTGCCAATAGCCATATCTGCAGGATCAGCAGGTGTATGCAAATAACCCCTTTCCCAAGGCAGCCACATACTGAGTTTATGGAAAAAAAAAAAAACCTTTAATGTCTAATTTCTCTTGTGATAGGAACTATTTAAAGCCTTTAAAAGTAGGGCAGAGTTGCGGGGCACCTCTCGACATATCAGGAGCAGCGACACAATGACTCACTGACACAGTCATTTCCTCCAGGGAATATAAAATACGAGCGCTGGATTAAAAACAATGCTTTCGCTTTTACAGTCAAATAGGCAGTGACAGATTTACTGAACACCAACTGAATGTGAGGAGAGGGAGTCTGAAACATGAAAGGCCGTCCTACCGGTGACAACATGGGGGTCGATGTCGAAGGTGTCATTGACGGGGTCTATGGTGCCCTTCCTGTAGTACCTCTGGCAGAGGGACAGCGCAGTTCCGTTTTCTCCGACTCCCAACACGTATGCGTACCTCCCCAGTGAGATCTGAGGCAGAGCCATGTACTGGACGGGAAAAGAGAAGTGAAGAAGTAAAACTGAACTGGAAGCATATTAACAAAAACACAGGTATCTTCATATCTTCTTTTGAAGGTGAAAAAAACCTTTAAAGCTTCAACCATACTTCATTCAGATTCTGTGTCCATCCCTCTGCAGCAGTGGTTCCCAACACGTCAGGTCAAAACTTTCATTTGTCCAATACTGTTAGTATTTCCCTCACACCACCAATGTGCAGCCTCATGGAGAAGTTAGCATTTCCACAGACTCTTTGTTTTCATTCATATTGCTGCTACTTTGAGTGAAAGAAACTGACACTTTATTTATGAAGCACTTGAATGCAGACAGTCGTGTAAAGGAGGTGTGTTCTGTGCTGTCTGCTTTTCTTAAATTGTGCTTTATTGGCTATTGTGGCAGTAAATATACTAAGCTCAACCTTGCACTAATGTATTATCTTATTTGAATGTTTATTTTTCTTCCTGAACACAAACACAAGGATATATATGTATATTTTCAAACAAATCCAATTTTCTTATTTTTTCATATTAGCTAAGCTACTCCACATTCTTTTCTACACACTCCCTGTCGTATGTTTGCGCTGCTGGAAATCACTGATCAACAGACCTGACTTAACAGGGACTATTTCTGCATTAAAAATTATTATAATGTAAACTGTTCTGAGAAATAAGAGACATTATTTAAACCTGAGTAAATATAATCTATTTAAAAACTATTTGCATGGCTAGATGCTGCTGGAGATAAAAGAGAAAATTCAACTTTAGCATTAGGCTACCTGCTCTATGGCAAAGTGGATGCGGTTGTACAGCTCCGTCTGCGTGTGGACTGCCTGAGGAACGCTGTCCTGGTAACCCTTCAGGAAAAGGTGTTTGAACGCTGCTGTGTTTTCCTCTTTAAATGTCACCACCATCTGGTTGCTCAGTCCAAACAGCACCAACTGAGAGTCAACGTCAAAACACAACAATCAGGTAAAAGCAGGAGCGAAGATACGACAGTCAGAATAAAGCACTTCAACAGCATAACATTCAACAAACAGACTGTTCTTGGACTGCAACATCTCATCATGTTCTGAGGTCGTATGAATTTATATGTCAGACTAAAGCATAAAGCTCTTCCCACCTGCACAGTCACAATGATGATTTTGAGCAGCTGCAGGCCCAGTTTGAAAGGCTTGCGGCCCTTGGCGTAGTACTTGTCACAAGGGCTCATGAAGAAGTACTTGAGTTTCCTCCTCAGGGCCCCCTCCTCCTCCTCTTCCTCCTGCTTCTGGTGGAGCTCAGAGACCACCACACCAGTGGAACGGGAGCTCCCACCCCCAAGAAGGTCGTGGGACCCATAGCTGGCCAAAGAGGAGAGCAGCTTGTCCTTCTCTGGGAAACACAAAGATTCGGGATAGAGGATGAGCCTTAAACATCGGCATTGGTAAAATGTTAAAAGGGCTATCATGTGATTTAATTTGGCACTTGCATAAAGTTGGAGGACATAAAGACACAGAGATATCAAGATGTTTAATCTCTGGTTTAGGTCACACTCCAAAAACAACCCATCCAAGGTTTCCCACATTACAGCAGGGTAGCATCTTTAATTAAATTTAATCAACTAAAAAATGAGGAACATTTGTTGGTTTCAATTTTATTTTCTCTTCCTTGTCTTGTTTGAGGTTTGGACAGTTGGCCTGACAAAATGAGACATCTGAAGACCTCATCTTGGGCTCTGGGAAACTGTGATAAATATTTTTCATTGTTTAAATATGTTTTATAGACCAAACTATTAATCAGGAAAATAATCTGTTTTCTACAGACATGCTTTCTTCTTTCAAACCCCACACCTCCAGCTTGTAACACAAACTATTATTATTTTTTATTTTATTCCAGGTTTTCAATCAAATCTGAGATCACTTGTACTTGAGCTCACCTGTAAAATAAATTGTGTCAAATGGGGACTTGAATAAAAAAAATAAAATTAGATCTAACAGGCGGGGCTCTTTGACGATGATGTAAACATTTCCTTTGTTGATTCATAAGACCAATAATACAGATCACATCGAAGCGTAAGACCCTACCCTATAGAAAAGAATAGATGGACCGGATATCATATATATATATATATATATATATATATATATATATTATATAGTATTTGGAACAATAATGGAGCACAGAGAGAGAGAGAGAGAGAGAGAGAGAGCCACAGATTCACTGGCGCCATGAAGGCAGAGAGGGAGAGAGAGAGAAAAAGAGAGAGAGAGAGAGAAAGAGAGAGAGAGAGACAGAAATGGTGTACCAACAAACCTGTGGCGCTGTCCTGGATGCAGGTGTAACTTGAAGAGGCCATGGTGACGCGTGGGCGATCACAGATGGAAAGATGGAGGAAGCCGTTACCGGCACAAACACCGAGCAGCGGGTGAAATCATGTCATTAAAGCGTGTCCGGATTTCATCTCAATAAAAGGGGGTGCTCGGTGTCGCAGTGTATGGATGACACCTAGGTAAACAGAGCACAGCTTCCTGATAACCACGTGACTGCGTCATGTGACTGATGTCATGTCTGTAGTGCTGCTGCTGCTTGGTAACCAAACAAAACAATTGCACGGGTCCGTGAGTCATTCATTAGCCGATGCTGCCTGTTATTGTCCCACTGAAATGAAGACGTGCAATTCAATGCAGCGAACCAAAGCGTCAGTTTGTTCCATTATCCAACTTGTACCATGAAAATTGAACAAGGAAGTCGAGAACCGGAAACAGAAACAGCTCGTCTTCAAAATAAAAGTTGCGCGTTTTGAACAAACGTGCCGGCTGCAGCGTCAATTTAAGGAGAGTTAAGTTAAATAAATAAACAAACTGTGTAAAAAAAAATGAACACAATTAATAACTGTTATCGGTGTTTAACTGCTAGTCCACAACTGATCGAGAATACATTTTCAATGAATACTGGATTATAGATTAATTATAGAGTCTTGCAATTCATGTATGTATGCTATTCATCAACTTATTAATTTAATTAAGGTTACTTAATCTGTTACTTAGGGCATTTAAAAAAATGTTTACTTAAATAATAATGTATACTGTTGGAAGTGGGGTCACATGACTGCTGGACCGAAGAGCAGCAGGAGAACAGGTGTGCTAACTGGTGGCACACAGGTGCCTTGAATGTTCTTTGTTCTGTGTCCTGAGCTCATTCTCTGTTTGCCCTTCAGTTCAGCTGCTTCCCTCTATCATTTCACCTTTGTTCCTGAGTGAGTTCATTTCATTATATTTTCTCAAGTCATGTTTATTTTGTTGTTAAGTAGTACATCTAATCTCCTTGGTTTGTTCTCACATATATATTTAAAGTGAGAATGTATTGATGTACTTGTTGTTTGTTCATAGTTGTTGTTTGTTCTAGATAATATGATAGAATTTGACCTGTATGTGCACTTTTATTTGTAGAAATATTACCACTCACACCTGACTGACTGCGAGCAAAAAATTAAATACTTTGAAATGGAACCTGTTGACTGTTTCTCCTGATTTGCTCATTTCATCAAGTCCAGTGTCATCCTAGAAAAATTACATCTTCATCTTTGAGTTTACATGATCATTTGAATAAAATCCCCAACAGGCTTCTATAATAATATTTTTTTAATATGTATAATTTTAGCCTGTTATTTTTCTGCACCAGATGTTTTGGGGATGGAGCACTATGCCATAATCATGGATTGTGCATTTAAAGGAGAATCCAACCCTTTTCATTCAATTCATTTAGTGCCAAATCATAATATTATACCTATACTTTATTATAGAGAGAAACCCAACAGTTCCCATAAAGAGTAAGCAACTGTATTTTTATGAATGTTCTGATTATTATTTATTATTATTTTAAACTTCATACACAGCTGCTGTTGGACTTTTACCTTCACTTCCAGTACAGTTCATGGCTTTTAGCTGCAGCTTATGAATTCTTCACTTGCAGCTGGACTTCATGTTTGCTGGTTCACTCTTTCCTTTCCTGTGTCCCCGGGACAAAGCGGCAAAACTACTCACAGCACCGGATTTCTTGGGCCCAGTCTCGGCCGAGTCATGTGAATAACAGCATGTGAAAAGTAAACTGTGGAACCATCGATTTGGAAAACATGGATGTAGGTCGATTATCGGACATATTAGGTTGGAATAATACAACCATGGTAGGGAACAAACAACTGTAACAGACGGTTGAGCAGGAGTCGGAGGGGAAGAAACCGAGCAGAGGGGAGCTCTGCATAGTTATACACTGTCCTAATGCGGTGATTGGACAGTTTTGGCGCCATTTCGGATTTAAATACGGACGACAAAAAAAAAAAAAAAGATGGCGTCAGTGAATCACTCATGACTCAGTGTGTAGTCTGCGGTCAGTAAATAAAGTAATCGGTTCTCCTCCTCTTCATCATGCCGGTCTCCAGGAACCCTCGTCCTCTTACATCTTGTTTGCAGAAGAACTCAACTACCCGGTACCGGAAGTAAGTCCGACAGCGTCAGAGTTTTAGAGTTTACTCTATCAGATATCCTGTTTGACTGGGAAGATGGCTGACTTGTATGGTGCAGGCATAGGTTAAAACAATGAATTAAATTGAATCGAACTGAAACATTGATTGATGGGGAAAATCGTTACTCAGCACAAAGTTGAGACGCTGAATAAATTTAACATTTGTTGTTGCTGGTCCGTTCACTTTCAGGCAGTTCGTTTGTTCGGCCCTTTTCAGGCTGTGCGTCACGAAAGCGGAAGTAGTCAAACGCCGTGGGTATTTACATCTGGTTATATTTGTTATGATTATGACTCAGACGCACATAATTTCACTTTTATACTTTGATAAGTTTTATTTAAGATTTACAGACAAATAAACAATTGATAATGAGAACAAGAAGCACATTACCAGCAGTGCTAAAGCCTTGTATAATGACGTCATGAGCCCCCCCATTGTCCTCAAACCTTTTTTTTAAGAATAGTTTGACATTTTGGGAAATGTGCTTACCTGTTCTTTTGCCAACATTTACAATGAGAAGATTGTTACCACTTTTTAATCTGTGTATGACATTGTATGGATAGGTATATGTATATGAAGCTACAGCCAGCAGCTAGTTAGCTTAGCACAAAGAGTGAAAACGGGGGGATACAACTAGCCTAGCCCGTAACCCCCAGTACAACCATGTGTTGTTTTTACATAAGGAGATATAACATTTTACTTAATGAGCTTTAGAGGGGCTGGATTTTGTGGACCACATTTACAAACTTTGTGCTAAGCTAACTGGCTGCATCTTCCTTTTTAACCATACAGACAAGATATAGATATCCATCTTCTCATCTGATACTTGCCACAGTTTGGAAAATACAAATAAGCATAATCCCTAAAATGACAAACTATTCTATTTATATTTTTGACTGTATAGAAACAGATGTAAGATACAAAAACCCCATAGCTGGAATCAAACTGGACATATTGCAGTTACATGGTAATGAACCTTAACCACTTGGTCACCAGGATGTTTTATCTGTAGAATGTAAACTCCCCTATGTACATTTACATGTATGCAAACATACACAATTACAATAATACAAATATCATTAAAAAGAAAACAAACAGTGAGGACGTGACCTCAGTGTCTTCAAGTAGCTATGGCCCTGACTGAATCTTTTTTAAGGAGGTTTAACTGGGATGAGATACAGAAAAAAAAAATAGTCTGGACATCTATCTGTAAAATAAATAAGTAAAGAGATTGTTACAGTACTTTTTGTTAACATAGACACCAGGGAAAATAATTAGCCACTATTCAGTAAGTTTTTTTTGTTACTCAGTTTCATGGCTACCCTTTCAGGCATTTGCTGCAACTAACAATTACTTTCATTTTCAAGTAATATGTTTTCTTTGATTGATTCATTGTTTAGTTTCTAAAATTACAAAACAATGTGATCAATTTATTATTCAACATATTTATCTTTTCTGAATGATGTGATGTAAAAATGTGACATGAAGATACAAATTTTAAGTGATCTACGGCAAACAAGTTTGTGTCCCTTCATGAGGTACAACACGAGTGAGATGATCCACAAAACCCTGGGGATTGAACCAGTTAGCTGCACCTTTTCAGCTCTAGATGTGGCTCAGTACGTTGTAGTTATTCATCCATTCATGAAGTTGCTATCTCATCAGTTACCACAAGGAAATTCAGTCAGTCACCCACACTTCAGGAACAAACACAAGCCTGGACCTGGATGATTTATCCTCATCCTGTATTGATTGACATAACCAGCCACTCTCCCCAGTCTTATTTATCTGCCATCCAAAGCCTTGTCCCTGGCAATGACCGACTCATTAAACTTTATCATGAGTGTAGTGCCTTTGTGCCAGTGGGCAGTGACCTTGGCAGGGAAGCCACTGTGTGTGAGGATGGCTTCCACGATGCCAGCAGTAAAGGCAGCACAGTTCAAGCTGCTGTTCTCTTTGGGAACAGAGATGTACGCGTTGATAAGCGGCTCCTTTTCTATGATGTAATAAGTCTTGTCGTCATCGTTGGCCTGCTCCAGCTTGTCAGCCTCCTTCCCAAATAAAGACTTCCACACGTTAACCTAAAAGGAAATAAAACGGAGTCTAAAGTACAAAGTTATTGTACCCTATAAATAACATCAGTATTTGACATTTGCCTACTTTGATGAAGAGCAGCATGTTCAGGACTTTGGTCTCCCTCTTCCCGTTCTTCTCTCTCAGCACCAGCACATCCAGCATGCTGGCTCCTACACTCTGGCCCATGTCGGCCAGGCGTGTCTGCAGCTCTGACACAGAGTACACACGGCTCTGACAGTACTGGACCATCTCTGAGAACAGCAGGGCAAAGGCGCTCACGCTGACCTCAGTCTTGGGTCGGGTCAGCGACCGCTCCAAGATGCTGGATTTCCCTCGAGTGAACCTTGTGTCCATTTTCTGTCGAAGAGTGATGACAGTCGCAGGTTATTATCCAATGACACACGAGGAGGTGAAAAAACACACACACAAACACACATATACCTATGTTTATTTTTGTTTGTTTGTTTTTAAAGAGGAAAGTGGAAAATTGAACATAAAAATTGATTATAAAATTACAAATTGATAAAGGAGACATTGAGGCATACAAACTAGTTAGTGAGATAGCAGTCATAACAGTCAGGTATAAGTAATGGGTAAATTATTCAACAGTTTAAAATAATTAGCCAAAAGTAATGGACACAGGATTGAAATAATTACCTAAAATTTCACTACAAACAGGTGAAACACTTATCTGAAAGTTAAGTGTAAGATAAATATTTTTAATTACTTTGCTAAAAGTAAAAATTATAATTCTTAGTTAAAAGTAATGCAGTGTTAGGGGTTTAACCTTGCCACATTACCCATAATGTAAATAAACCAGTAGGTGGGGACGGAAGCACATGTGACTCACATCCATCATGTTGCTTCATACAGAAATCACGACTTCTGGGTTTATTTTATCACAGATCACGGGTTTTTTTTTATTTTGGGAAAAGCTGCTTAGCTCCGTAACTCAAATGTGCTATAATGGAAACACATTAGAGGCACAAACGGGGGCTAATTCCCTACCATTAATAATGCGAGTCATTACCAATAATGACATAAAATGACATTAGGCTACAATAATGCCACTTCCCCACCACGGCCTCCACGGTGAGGTCTCCTCCATCACAGATTAAGGACAAATTTGTGGCTACTTCTTATCGACAGGCTCCGCTTGGCCAGATCTCCCTATATCTAAACCACGCAGTACAAATACAAATTACACATTTCTGATAGCTTTTATCAACACACGGGATTGGCTGTTATAACCGCAGTGTTTATAATACTGCCCAGTTTGAGCCGTTCAACCCCCGAGAAACAGCTGCTGACCACTGGCTGTTAGCTAGCTAGCCACAGATGCTAGCTGATACTTCCTGTCAAGATGCGCGCCCTGCCAGGAGCGGAGACATGAATACTACACGATATAAAATCACAAATACAGAGTATACAATATGTGATATCAGTTATCATGATTTTTCTATAAGTGAGGTCTTTATACATAAACGAACCTTTGTTACAAGTAGATCAGATTATGTTCAGTTTTCCTTCCTTCCTTCTTCTTCTTCAACTTCCGCCTCTGTGGTTTGATCACTACACAACTCAAGCTGTATACCGCCACCTACTGTACCGGGGAGGTACTTACAATAGACAATAGACTTAAATACAGAAAACCTGAAAAATTTTGCTTTTCTCATATGATTTGTCTATTATCACAAGCTCCATTCTTGGCTCATACATATAATTACTTACAGTAGTCTACTGTACCTACATTTTATTTTTATTCATTTATTTTGTTGTTTACTAGACAAGGACAGTGTCCATAGGTCATCAGAAAAATATTAATCCTACAGGATAATTTCAAAGTATCATGTCAAAAGGTCACCGTAAACTAGATTATGTCTTATACAATTAATATACACAAAATAATAGCCTACATATGCGTAGTACAGTACATGGATTGATGAACTGCATTTTTATTTTGAGTTTCTGTTGTGCTAATGAAAAATACAAGTTAAACTTCCCACACTGACAGTAAACCCTGGAGCAACACATATTTTGGATTTGACTGATGTGCTGAATGACTGACTGACTTTTTTTCCCCCCTGTCTGTCTTGTCTTCTTTACACGCCATTTCTCTTTTTGAATAGATCTAATCTAGAACATGCTTTGCTAACATCATAGCACTGTTTCTTTGTTCGTATATGAATCAGACCTGTTGTAAACTCAGTGACTTGTCTGGGCAGGAAAAGCAAAGGTGAAACCTATAACATGGCTCAGTTCCAGCAATCTGTTATTATTGTAATTAGTTACACTTGAATTTGATGAGGAAAAAAAACAAACATCTGCTGTGAAAAAAGGTTTTTTTTTTAGTTTAGTTTCAATCTACACTTTTCCTCTCGGTCATCTGCACACCAGCCTCAAAAACTGCAGAGATTTTGATTTTTGTATGTTCCCGTTTGTTTTGTGAGCGTGACCTTCTCTCTTGTTCTTCCTTATAGAAATCCGTATTACAATAATGCTAGATTTGCAACTTTAACATTAACCTTCATTTGCATCTAAGACCTTCTGCAATGTACTTTCCAGCGCACCCATAGACTACATCCACTTCCTGTTCTTGTCTTTATGTGACTGCTGTAACCACCGGTCTGTGAGTTATAACCTCAACAGTTTGTGAACGCATTACTGCAGTGGATCTTTCACCAATGTCTGTGTGCACATATAAACCAGCAGCTCATCAATAATCAGTATATCAGATATGTTTCTGTCACTGCCACAAAGCACACATGTGATTCATTGGTTTTGGGAGTTCCTCAATGTTGCAGCCTGGCTTTGTGTTTTCTGGACATTAACAAGAGCCGGCGTATTGCCTCAGAGAGGAGTGCCTATGATTTGTACAATAATGCAGAGCTTGCTGCTGGCTGATAATATTCCCAGAAAGTACGTTTCACAAGTAGCAGCTCCATTAACGACACAAACGAGAAGACTGAAATTTATTACAGAACTTGTGAATTTCTCAAAAATGTCCAGGTCGGTCACATCGACGCTTTTGTGAGGCACACAGGAAAACCTTTAGCAGGAAAGGACTCACGGGTTTACACTTCCCACACCACAGGTGCCATTTTCCCACATTGCTCAGTCGGCCACACCAACTGATTAAATGCACACGTATCTACAGTATGTGTACAGCTGTTACATAAGCACCCACCCCTAATCTGCACGTGAACGACTCTATAAATGGGAGAGAGGTGACACAGTAACAAACATTTGGAGCTGAAGGTGTTCGAGGCTCAGGATGAAGAAAGGCTGCTGGAGACTGACCCTGGCCCTCGTTGTGGTCTTGGCCAGCACACACACAGAAGGTAAGAGCATTTGTTTACACTTTTCAGATCAAGGAACTGTATTCATTTTCCAATCCAATTTTATTTATAAAGCACTTTTTTTGTTGTTTTAAAACAACACTGTTGACCAAATTGCTGTACAATAACAATAAATATAAAAAAACATAAAACACAAGTGAAAAATCTCACATTAAAAGTACAAAACAGTTAAGCAATAAAAAGGCAACAACTCAGACTGTCAAAAGCCAATTTCAGCACACTTATGCTTTTTTTTCTGACTATTAGCCAGATAAATTCTCAGATGAGATTTGTAATTTTGTAACTACTTGGCAAATTCGACTCTTTTTAGAATTTTTTTTATTTTTTATTCTTTTGATAATAAACAATAGATAAAATATCAGCTTTTTTTCATACTATAAGCTGAGTAGCACAAAAACCTGAGGCGTGTACATATGCAGCCTCAGTTTAACTTTTGATATTGTCATGCCTGTACAAGTAACAGTCAAAAAACAAATACATGTGGTTATCAGTTGTAATTAGTAATGAAGTGTTTATAACAGATTTAAGAAATTGCACAATCTCTACACACATGGGGCATTACAGCATTATTTCTATTCACAGAATTAAGGTGGATTATCTTCCAACGAGTGCTGGCCCAGTATGTTGCAACATGTTATAAATAAAAGCACAGCAGTAAAACCGATCAAAACACAGCTTGTCTGACACCTTCAGTAATCTGAGATCATAGTGGTGATGGAGCTGCTGCTGATTCACTCTCTGTGGTTGTTTCTGAAACTTTATTCGATGCTACTTCATGTTGTTTGTACATTTTTCTGTTCACTTACTGTGTATTTATCATTATCACTATCATTATCATCAAGTAGTTTTTACTTTCAACTTCCTCTTTTCTAACTGCGTGTTGTGCACGGATCATTAAAGATATTTCTGATTCTGATTATCAGCAAGCTAACGATCTAGCCACATTATGTGCTATTACTGAACTATTCTAAAACACTGATGTAATCTGTATTACAATCACACTTCTAGTTCTTTTACTGAGGAACATAATTTTACATAAATGTTCAAAGTTACTGATGAAAATAAACCTTTAAAGGGAGGCGTTGTGAGGCCCCTCCCCATGTTGGGGCTCTTTCTACTTAGCTCCACTCACTGTTGACCACAGTGTGTGTGTGTGTTTATGGATATAATCCAAGTGTGTGTAGGGTAGGAGAGATGGGTTTTCATGTGAATGACAGAAACATTTTTGTGTTTTCTGTCTCCAGCTTCATTTTCCCGCCGCATGGATGACTTCATCAGGGCGGTGAAGCAGGTGGAGGATGGGGACCCTGGGGCAGAGCCAGTAGCCGTGTTGAAGAGGCTGCGCCGGGCCGCTGGCCTAGACGATGCTTTCATCCAGCACTTCCTCGGTCGAGTCGACCCCAGTGGTCCCCACATGGACGCTGGCCTCTCGGATTACATCAGCAAGGCTGTGCGGCACAGGGTGACTGATGATGGCAGAGAGGAAGGTGTGGTTCTGACCTCTGATGGCACCACCGTGGCCCTCGCGCCGCTCCTCCTGGGCATCGAGGCTGGTTTCCTCTCCAAGTCTAATGGGCGTGTCAGGGGTCTGTACCAGCTCACTCTGGCCAAAGACCTCAGCCGTCCTCTCAGGCGCAGCTCTCCTCTCGCCCAGCGTCTGGGACCTGACGGCTGCTGGGACAGCTTAACCTCTCCTCGAGTCTTCACCCTCTCGGACCTCCCCGCTCTGCTCACCACCGCTCAGGTCAACGGAGGCATGGATGGCTCGGTTATAGGGATGGAGGTCTCTGCCAAAGCCAGACGTCCTCTCAAGCTCAGCAGTCTGCTGGCAGAGTACTACTGCCACCAGCTGGACAACGGAGGACTGGACGCCGCCCCTCGCCTCATCAGCCGACGTCGCAGGGAGAACTTCAGAGTCCTGGTCGTCCCTCCATTGCTGGCCAGACAGGTGATGAAGTCAGTAGAGCTGCAGCGGACTCTGAAGGGGCGATCAAAGATGGAGGTGAAGGACAGGAAACAGCTGATGGCTGCGGTGAAGGAGGGAATTAAAGAGTTTTTCCATAAGTACATGGGTGAGCATGAGACCAAACCACAGAGGAAACACTGATCACTTATCCCTTAACTTAAGTCCAGTTACATGTAACCAGCTACTAACTGGTTAAACATCTGTTTCAGATTGCCCCCCCATCATACCTCGCTGTATGTGGGGTGCAGAGCCGTACAGAGGGACACCCACCAACCTGTCTCTGCCTCTCTCCTTCATGTACATCCACCACACTCACACACCGAGCCAGCCCTGTCTCACCTTCCAGCAGTGCTCTGCAGACATGCGCTCCATGCAGCGCTTCCACCAGGACGACAGAGGCTGGGACGACATAGGATACAGGTCAGTCAGACTTCAGGGCCTCCGTGTGCGGGTGTTCAAATTTTTGCACCTAACTAACTTACACAGTCTCAATATCCTCTGTGCTCCTACAGCTTTGTCGCAGGCTCCGACGGAAACATCTACGAGGGCCGAGGCTGGCACTGGCGAGGAGCACACACCCTCGGGCACAACTCCATAGGCTACGGCGTTTCCTTCATCGGAGACTACGCCGCCAGTCTGCCCTCCCGGCATTCCATGAGGCTGGTGAGGGATCAGCTGGCGTCCTGCGCTGTCGGCGGTGGGCGGCTGGTAGCTGACTTCATCCTGCACGGCCACAGACAGGTGGTGAACACTTCCTGTCCCGGAGACGCTCTCTATAATGAGATCAAAGGCTGGGGACACTTTGGGGTATGACACATATCAACAGCTGTTATATACATGATTATATACTGTATCCAGAGAGAAATAGAAGTGGTTTAGCCTTTAATGTGCTGATTGCCTTGGCATGTCACACAAAGTATGCAAGACTCTGCAGCCTTCTTTCATCAGGGTGCAGCTTCCCTCATTATGTGGGTTTTAATCTTCCTATTTGGACATGTTGAGACGTTCAGGGCATGTCTGACGATTTAACAATCGAGAGAACACCTTGGTATTTGTAGTGGCATTCTGTTTTTACCACCACTGAGTAAAAGTCTGCAAAAACAACACGTTTGATGTGAAATAAATGTTCAGAAGCGAGTATTTACATTTTTTAAACGTTTTACTGAGGAAAAAATGAGAAGTTACAGGATAATAACATCTATCTTTTTTGCTTTTTTTCAGGAGGTCAAGAAGTGATTATCTGCGTGACAAGATGAAGAGCTTTGGATGACCTAAACTTCAAACAATAAATATGTTCTTAATGTCACACCTGATCCTTGAAGCACTTTGCTGATTAACCTTCTGTACATGAGTAAAATTTTAAATACAGAACCTTTATTTTTTAATAAAGTGTCTATTATAGTGTGGGATTACTACCATTACTACATTACACTTCTGCTACATTATATTTATTCTTTATACTAGATTCAGATTAATAATACAAAATATAATCAACAAATAGATTATGATATATTATTAGAGGATAAAATAAGACTGTATTGATCCCTGGGGGGGAATCCAGAAGCTGCCCAGCAGTGCATAAAGAATTTAAATTAGACGCAACTTTACCAGCTGCAACATTTAAGTCCTGTATACATTAATACATCAATAATTAAAATCCAATAATATGATACACACTGGCTTCAGGAAATACTCAGACCCCTTCATTTTTTGCACATTATATCATGTTTTACATTTAATTTTAAAGGGATAAATTTGCCATTTTCAGTCTACACTCCTGAAAGTGAAAACATGTTTTTAGAATTTTTTCTTTTTCAAATTTATTAAAAATCAAAAACTCTTTCAGAAATCTTTCATTTACAGAAGTATTCAGACCCTTTGCTGTGGCTCCAGGTGCTTCCTGTTTGCTTTAATTATCTTTGACTGGACTCCACCTGTGGCGAAGTGAATTGATCGGACATGGTTCAGAAACACACACCTGTGTTTGTAAGGTCCCACAATGCAACCTGCGTGTCAGGACAAAAAACAAAACATGAGGTACATTGAATTCTCTGTGATAAAATAGTTGTCGAGGGCAAAGTTATGAAACTGTATCTAAAGCTTTGAGTGCTCCCACGATCACCGCCACCTGGGCAACCGCCAGTTTCACAGAGATACTTCAGACCAGTCTAATGTAAGTCAGACCGCTTCACAAATATAAAGACTGACTCATTTTAAAACAAATAAATTAGACACCTTACCCCCAGGCTAACTCAGGGCCTGCGACCACTGTTACCTTGGTAACATGGTAACCTTTGCACCCAACAACAAAAAGCAGGAAAACATGGCTCATAATTAGTGGTTTGCTGACATTGTTATGGAGAGAGCAAAGAGAAGGGACCAAAATCATTTTTTTTCTTTTTAATGTTTCACTCTTCGCTGAATTTCCCAAGTAAAACGTCCTTGTTATTGTTGAATTCCTCCAAAAGACAGTTTACCCAGAATTCATTGTACCATAAATCCGCCCTAAGGTAGTCAAGAACTAAACTGCTTTGTGCAACAGATGAATTTAAATGTCTGACTATTTGTTATATCTAAGACAAAGTCAAAGCATGTCTTTGTGAACCCGGCCCTGACTCTTCCTAGAGTTGGCCCTCTGGTCACACTGAGTATGAAGGAACTTCATACAGTCAGAGACCTGAAAAACAGGAGTTCACAGACTCTTCTGATCCAATCTGACTGATTGAATCTGTCTGCAAAGCTTGTAGAGATTTACCCAAGAAGCCTCTTCTACAAAGTGCTGAATTAAAGGTCTGAATATTTTAGTAATTCTAGTTTTAATGGCCTTAACGAAACAAACGTGTTGTCCCATCTGTGACCAGTGGGGGGCGCCAGACGACCATGTAATAATCAGTAGTAAGGCGATTATTGATTTTCGGCATTTAGGGAATTTTGTGAGACAAACAAATTGACAAACTCAATACACCTGTAATTAAAACCACGCTGAGAGGTAAGTCTGTAATATGTTTTGTACACATGTCATTTACCACTGCAGTTAATATGTAGGATAAACAGATGCTACCAACTGAATCTAAAAAGGCACAAATGACAGTTAATGTTTTACCTGTGTGGATAAAATTATCTGCGGTATTAATAAACATTATCGGTGCGACACGTGATCAGTGTTTAATATCGTATTTTTTCAGAGTGTCATTGACGTATCCGTCAGAACAAAAAAGCTTTTCGCATTGATAAACATTTCATTATAGAAATAAAGGAAATAAACAAGGCTCTCATAAAAGTTCAACTTAATAAACTTAGCCCCGCTGGGTTACTCGAAACTCTTCTCGTCACCCTCCCCGTCGACGTTACGTACGCAGCCGTGGCGTGCCTGCAAGCCAAATAACATGGAGTCCTCTGCCTGGCATCTCCAAAGGATCCATGCAAAAACCTGAGCAGCGATTAAAAAGAGCAAGTTTCTCCATGGGAGCAGTCAACCCCTCGTACGAGCATCGTCTCGGGGCGTAAAGCTTCAGCTCCGTCCTCAAACTATGGCGAACGGTGCTTGAAGAACCAGCCCTTCCACTGCGATCCGCAAAAAAAACCCAGGCCGATTTCAGTGAGTATTTGCACTAAAAAAAAAAAAAAAAAGAACAGTTTATGGGCGTTTGTGGGTTTCTAAAAGGCATTGTGCATGGATGCATTGTTTTTATTTTCACCTGACAGCGACTGGATCGATGTCAGACACGTCCTCTGAAGCAACAGAGGCCAACCCGTGGGACACCTTGATGTACCCGGACATTTTCCTGCTTTTTTAGAGGGGCAGCACGAGAGGATATGGGCCTGAATATAAAGGCCACTTATTTATGTAACCAATTGGGCGCCCCATTTCATTCTTTAAGACCAGACATATTGTGAAAATAGGTCAGACAATCTGAAAACTGCAGCAGGCAAAAAAAAAAAAAAAGAAAAAAAATACTGAGGGCAGGAGAAACACGACAGACTCTGCAGATTTTATACTTTCATACTGTCTGACATGCTTTTTAAAAATTCCTTCTTACAGTGAGCTGACTGTTTGAAATCTCATTTTCTGTGCAAATTACTTCAGTAAATATTGGCAGTAACTTTAAAAACCCTTGAAAACTTTTATTTTTTTTGTTTTGTTTTGTTCAGTGTGTGCTCATGTGTGAATGTTTCCAGAGGAAGAGGAGGCTGCACAATGTAGGCAGACTGGTCAACAGTGGGACTCCATACTGCTCTCTGGGGGACCATGGAGCCAGAGGGACCGCTAACCCCAGGGACCAGTTATGGGCCCCCACCCTTCAACTCAGCACAAACCTTCCTCAGCTGCACCTTACAGGTAAAAGACACCATCAAAGCGTCATCATTATTCTCTCATTTCTCCGTCCCAAGGTAAGATTGTAAACGGTTTTCATTCGCCGCCTCCAGTCCTCATGTTCTCCAAATGTGAGAGACGGCCTGATGTCTGCCAAATGCTCGTGGGGCCACACTGGAGATGAGGGCTCCTCGCAGACTGAGGGCACTCAGCCCAGTGCGGACCCGGGGAAGAACGCACAGAGGAGATTCAGGTCCTCAGCCTTTCCTTCCTCCCTAAGCTGGGACTCTGATTCTGAGAAAGAAACACTAGACGGTAACACATGCTTTAATATCTATTGGAAACCTGTTGCACACTTGTAGTAGTGTTTACACTCTTGCGGCAAAGCTAGATGCAATGCTGAGTTCAGCTAATACACAATGCCATCGGTGTATCTATCGTTGTTGTCCCCTTATTCTTTTAAATGTTATTCAGTCTGCTTGTCGCTCTCTGAGTAACCTGAGTATGCGCTGTATTTTTGACTGTGGATTTTGACTGTTGAGCCGTGAAGTGATGTTCCTGTGGTTGTGTGTTTTGTGTGCTGTTATGTGTCAGAGGAGGAGCTACAGCACTTTTCTAACCCTCATGGTCTGGCTGCTCACAGCCCAGGATCTCCTTCTTCTGGACTCAGGTGAGGAGGAGATGCAGGAGGGAAGGCGGCGAGTTGTTTGGTGGTGGCGCTCACAACACTCACAATGAGGCATCATGAAGCCACGTCACAGTTTTCATAAAACATTTAAACAAGGCAGTAGCCAGGATTTTAAAAGTACGGAGGTAATGTGTTGTAGTGGGGGCCCCCACTACAGAAATCTAGGCACAAATTTTCTTTAACTATTTGGATTTTTCATGTTTAGCCCTCTGAAGTCGATGGATGTTTGTATTAATATCTTTGCGATAGTACAGTGTAAAAATATGGTTTGAATGTATTTAGAATCTGAAGTCTCTCCACTTTCCCTTACATATTCTTGCGAAATCACACATGACTCATAGCCTCTAAAATTTGGTTTAAGTAGAGCGACAGACAACATTATGACTCAAAAATTTCACTTTAGGCTTTTATTATTCATTTATCTGCTATTTTACTCACATATTACAATAATTTAATGAACCTATAGACTTTGGTGAATCCATTTCAAGCACTAAAACAATTCATCAACATCAGTAAATGTTTGTTTTCACACAATATTTGAAGAATTTCACAAACCAGGCTTCAATTTTTCAGCATTTGCGCCAAATTATCTCTTTGCACAGTGAGGGGCCTCATTATAGAAAGAGTTGAGAGGTATTATGTTATATGCAAGTGCCCTTTAAAAAGTGAATTTAAGAAATAATGTAGAAATGGAGAAAATGCCTTTAGACCTCAGAGGGGTAAATATAGCAGTGCTTTCAAGGAAGTACCTTTGGAAATCAGCTGCATATAAACCAAAAGCAACGGACGTATTGACATTGTGAGCAATATTCTTATTCAGTTTCTCTACGAGAGTTAAACAAAAAGATTGATACCACCCTCATATCTGTCCGTAAGATGTGACGCTGCACAAGGACTGGAAACTGGCTCCGTCCAAAGGCAACAAAATGTGTCCACCAGTGCAGCTAAAGTTCAGTTATTAACACAAAGTGAAGCAAATACTCTTTTGAACGCCGTACCGTTTGTGCATTATGTGTATTTGCCTTAAAACAGACAATATATCAACTGTACTGATGCTAGCTGGATGCTAGCTAGAAAGCCAGAAAATAGTCCCACACATGAAACTTTTTCGTACAGATTAAACAAACCATATATAAGGTGTTAATTAATGAGATTCAGAGGTGCTGGTAGGCTAACTGTCTCCTCCTGTTTCCAGTCTTTATGCTAAGCTAAGCTAACTGGCCGCTGGCTGTAGCCTTATTCATAACAAACAGATGCGATAGTCATATCTTTTCATCTAACCCTTGGGTAGATAAGTGAATAAATGCATTTTCCAAAATGTCAAAATATTGCTTCAGCTGACTAAAGTCTGAGACTGCCACTAAATTCCACATTACATGGTTCTTTTCAGCAAACATCTTCTTAATTGGGAAATCACAGACTCGTAAAATAAAGCGTTACTGTTTTATTTCCCGACATGAAAGGTCTAAATTATGTTTCAAAACCTCTTCCACGCTGCCTACAAGAAAATCATGGTGGGAACACATTCAATTCTTTATTTATTCTGTTGGCCTAAAAGTAGTCAACCTTAAATAGAGTGTACAAATTCTGGAATCAGTGTAAAACATTCTCACCATTTGTATGCTTATAATTACACTACATCCAGTTTGCTAAAAGCCACAAAATTCCCTGAAGAAATATCAAGGACGTGACCTCAGTGCTCTCAATAGTAGGCTCAATCATGGCGCTGAGAATAAGAAATAAGAGCTCGCACACGATCTGTAATGAATTTAATGGAACACAGTGATTTATTCCAGGCAGTGATGCTAGCTAACCCTTCACTTGGTCAGAATTTAATTTAATGTCTATTTCCCTCCAACGCTGCGCAGACTCGATAGTGAAGACGACGCAGAAGCCGAAAAGCTGAATAGTAAAAGGGATGCATCTGCCCCCGTGGAGGGGCACAACGACAACAGTGAGAGCACAAAGACAGAAGAGCCAAACACATCTCAGCTTGGCCCACCAGAGTGTAAGTGCCATAAGGAAGGAACACAATCTGCCTGCACACTTTGTATCTTTCATTTTCTCTTAAGGCTCCCCTCATTCATAATTCCTCTGTTTCTTTTTTGTTTTGTTTTTTTCTTCACAGTAGCAGACAGCAAAGTCTGGAATGTATCTGAGGGAGCTGAGCTGTTTCTGTCCAAAGTAAAACTAAAGGAAGGTTGCCAAATGGAGGAGGAGGCGGAAAACAGCGCGGGAGATGAGGGAGAGAAAATGCCCAAGGGAAAGGAAACCAAGGAGTCCGAGAGAGATGTGTACACCTTCCCTGGAGACTCAGACCCTGAGAGTCCCCCTCCTGCCCCTTGGGCTCATTGCACATTCATTCAGCGGTGCAGGAAGAAGAGGGTGCTGCTCAGGCCTTTCTCTGGACTTGGCACCTTGAAGCGCACATTGCCCGAGACTGGCCAGCAGGCAGGAGTGAGTCTTCAAAAATCAAAAACCTCAGAGATGGCACAGCTGAGTCAAGGTGGAGGGGTTTATGATTTTGAGGAAGTCGGCTTTGGAGAGGGAGCGGGGGAAGAGCCGATAAAGTTCAGAGACAGAGGAGGGAAAAGAGACAAAGAGGAGGAAAGTGGGGCAGAGCCAGTTAAAGACATTTTCACCTGCGTGGAATGTAGCATTTACTTCAAAAAGCAGGTCCACCTGCAGGAGCACATGGTCGAGCACTGTCAGAGCGGCTCGGGGGGCGGCAGGCGTCTGGGAAAGGGCGGCCGTTTTCGGTGCATGGAGTGTGGGTGGAGCCTGCCGAATCGGCTTGCACTGGCAGACCACCACAAAAGGCACCAGGAATCCCGTCAGAAGATCCTGGAGGAGATTGAGAAACTGAATGAGAACGGGAAGGCAAGAGAGATTCAGAAACTGGACAGTAAGGCGGTGAAACGTATAAGCCCAGACCCAGCTGTTATGCAAGACGCAAGCCCGGTCTCGATTCCAGGCAAAGTGTCAGACCCAGAAATAGTCACATCTCCACCTCTATCCCCGGCCCCAGTTTCGACATCAGAAGCAGACCCAGCATTTGCTAACTCAAACGCAACTCCTCCAAATTCAGTTCAGTCCCCAGCTCAGGCCCGAGCTGTCTCTGCCTATCGCCGTCGCTTTTTCTGCACCAAGTGTAACTTCAGCACAAGAACCTCCCAGGCACTGGCGAATCACTCAAAGACCCACAACAGAAAAAAACCCGCCCTCCCGGCCGAATCCCCACCTCCAGGTTCGCCATCATGTTCAGCATCCACCTCTCTGGCCTGTGGTCATTGTGCCTTCCTGACCTCCAGTCAGACCCTCCTGAGGGAACACCAGAAACTTGTTCACCCGGGACAGTTCCCCATCAGTGAAGCGCAGGCTGAAGAGAGTGGCCAGCATTCAAAGTCTAATGTGGGTGCTCGAATTTCTAAACCCATCCTTGATTCCGACCACCTCTCTGGGACTGGATCCCTGCCCGACGCGGCTCAAGGCAAAAGCCAGGAAGGAGTCACTCCCTCTGAGGACAGCACAACGCCAAACAGCGCCGCGGTTCGGCCCTCGAGCCAAGTCGTCTTCAAGTGTGTCGGCAACAGGAGATTCAGCAGGAGAGGAAAGGCTTGGACTGATCTGGCCAAGTTTCATCCCAGACTGGACAACGACAAGCTGCCCGGGAGTGAAAATGAAGAAGAAGAAGAAGAGGAGCAGGAGGAATATGAGCGCACAGAGCTTGACACTGAACTGTCCCAACAGGAGGCCAACTCACCTGGAGGAGTGAAACGGCACACTAGAGCACGATCCAACACAGGTGAGGCTCAGCGGCAAAACTTAAGACACGACACCACTCTTACAATACGTCACCTGTACTGGATTTCTATGCAAGATCATTTGTCGATCGAGTAATACATATGCAATGCATGCACACAAATCAGATGATTGTGAGTCATTAGATTTTAACACGATTGCTCTAAAATCCCAGTTTAAACTTTGCGTACCTGGAAAAGAAAAGATTAAAGCTGCACCATCCCATGCAGTGTAGAAACCATAGACAACTATCTTCTCTCCTCTGCTCTAGGGAACATTTTAGCATCTTTAAGCTCATCGTTTTGGTTTTCTTGCCTGCAGCTTTAATATTTTGGCTCACTCACCACTCCCCATCAGCACCGACCCCGCAGACAAACGTTTGATAAATACGACCTGCCCAACACCAAGCCGCAGACAGGCAAAGTTAGTGCAGCTTTTAGCATCGACGTTTGACGAATGCTTCATAACTGCTGGATGTGTAATTATGCAACTGTTTGCCAGCACTTAAGTGGTAGCATGTCAGTATACTGTTTTCCTCCAGCAACATCACTGTCCTCTGTGAAAAAACTTTCCTCCTTTAGGGTTTTCCTACATACACGAACTTAAAGAGTGCGGGTGAGGGTGTGTATAAATAATCAAATAGCAAATGTTTGGGCCGTTAGCGGACCAGGAGGAGATACTCACTGGATTTAACAAAAAGTGTATTGGATTAGAATCGCTCTCACCACCTTTTTAATAAACCCAGTCTGATGTATGTGGATCAGAAAAAACTGCAGGATGGTTCAGCGTGTGCAGCATTGATGCACGAACAGGGTCTACATGGAAGAGACGTTGGAAGGAAACCGTTCCTGCGACCTCGTCACAAGAGTGATCGTCTGAAGTCTGCAAAGCAAACATCTGGATGAGCCAGATGAGAGTCACTTCGGAAACAAGTGCTGTAGACGCTCAATCAACACAATCACCAAAAAGTGTGTTTGGAGAAAGAAAGGAGCAGCGTTTGATGAAAAGAAGATCTCGCTCACTGTTGAACACGAGGGTGGAAATACTGTCAGTCGCAGAGGAAACACTACACGGACAGAGGGAAGATTGAACTCTTCTAAGTATCACCAAGTTCTGCATGTGCATGTCCAGCAGTCAGTCAAGAAACTTTCTACCCACACAACTCTGGTTTATCCAGATGTTGCTGTGCAGACTCGTAAAGAGGTCACAGGTACGACTTCCTCTGATGACTCTTGCAATGTAGACCCTGTTTGTGCATCAACGCTGCACAGTGGGACGGCGCACCCCCTCTCGTGTGTCAGCTAATCCTTCCTGCAGCTCCTCTGCAGTCGTGTGTGTGTGTGTGTGTGTGGGGGGGGGGGGGGGGTTCGCTTTGCCTCTCTTACCAGCAGGTGTGCAGTTTTATCTGGAAGTTGTCTTGGTCTTCAAAATCTTGTCATGACTTCCACAGTTCCCCTTAACGGCTATTTCTTAATGACATTTCGGACAGCGGAAATTGCAAGATGGAAGCACTTTGATATCTTTTTACAGCCTCCCCTGCTTTGTAGTTATCACTTAGATTCATTTTAGATCCTCAGTCAGTTGCTTAGAGGAGTCCGTGGTCGGTGAATGTCACCACAAGGTTTGAAGAGTCAGATGATTTATTATCTCTGGGGCTGACGGTCCCTAATGACGATGCTTGACCTGCCTGACAAGTCCCAGAGTCCCTGCTCACTGCAGGGGTTTTGTATTAACCTCTTTTTTTACTTCAACAAAATAATCATGTAATGTGACCAAACACTTGCACACAACTATGATACCTTTACCTGAAAGTGTAATCTCGTAAAAGACGAGGGCGCAGTCAAAATTACTACTGTAGCGACGGCTGTCAAACCCATACTTTGTCTCCAGATGAGTTTTATACACTTTATACACCAACCACAGGTTCAGACTGGAAACTGTTGTACTTCAATACTTAAAGGTCAAGAGATAGAGCATTCGACAAAAAATAATGGCGCCCGACTCACCTTCTTTGTCTCAATCCCGCCACACAAGTGGTAAACAATGTGAAACCACACCCGTGCTTTGCATTGCCGGAAGTGGCAGCCAAAATAAAAGCGTGAGGCCTAAACAATTTTTGCCCCATAGAATATCTTTGTGGCTATGTTGCTGTGTTCCCATATGACAGCATTTAATTTGATGAGTATAATGTGATTATTACTAATCGGAATAATGGTCAGTGGTTATAACTACAAAATAAAAACCCTTGTTGTAATAAATCAAAACTATTCTTTAAAGGGTTGAGATAAGGTGGACAAATTTCTTTTCAAAGTATTTGAGGTGTTTGCCCTCTACTGATACTGATTCAGTTTGAGTAGGACATGTTTGTTTATTGAAGATTGATTTTTTTTTTTTGTTGATAGATGACGGTTCAGCACAGCAGAGTGCTACACTATCACTCCCGCCTAAGAAGAGTGTGAAGGACGAAGGCAAGCAGGAAGTGGAGAAAGATGGAAAGGTTTTCTTTTTGAGGAGGAGTGCCCGGGTTACTGCTGCTCCTGCAGAAATTGACAGTGATGATGACGACGACGACATTGACGAGGAACGTGTGCGACGTTTCCTGTCAGAGGGCATCTTGGATGAAGACAAAGACGAGATTGATGAGGACACGGAGGCGCTTAAGAGCGTGGAGAGGAAATGCCCCTACTGCCCCGATCGATTTCATAATGGCATCGGGCTTGCCAATCACGTGAGAGGCCACCTGAACCGAGTGGGCGTCAGCTACAATGTGCGTCACTTCATATCCCCCGAGGAAGTCAATGCAATTGAGAAGAAGTTCTCTTATCAGAAGAAGAAGAAAAAAGGTCAGCAGCTTGTTGCATGTGTTTCTCGAGGCTGTGCAGATGTTGTCTGAGCAGATTCTGTAACTCTAGAAAACAATTCATTTTTTATGTCTTTGTCTTAAAATATGCAGAAAGAATAATGACATGTTTGAAACACTTGAGTAATTAAAGCAATGGTTCCCAACCTGGGGGCTGGGACCCCTACAAAGGGACACAAAATGAATCTCAACGTAAAGAACTGTTTCTTCTTCACAAAGTTGAATATTTTCAGACTTTTTCTTCTAATCTTTGCCTTTTTCTTGTTGATTATTGGATCATTTTACTTCTTCAGGACTCCACAAATTATTCAAATAACATAAGAAAAAACAGGACGAAGCTGATGAGTCACGCTGATAGTGAACATACTAAAAAGACGAGAGAGTGCGATCTAAACTGATGTTTAGCAGGTATGATGACTGTGTTCATTATCTCGGTTTAGTGTTAGCATGTTAGTGGTTGTTAATTAGCAGCAAATACAAAGTACAGCTGAGGGTTTAGGATCACCTGAATCATTACAATTCATTCTGAGCGGGACACGAACGTCCACACTAAATTTTATGTCGATCCATCCGATATTTGCTGAGACATTTAATTCAAAACCACCTTCATCAACCTGCTGATGGAACGAGAGAGATTAATGAGGACGCAGAGTGTCCATCCTCTGGGAACCATGAGTGTCTTCAGAGTTTCATGGCAATTCATCCAGTAGTTGTTGAGATATTTCACTCTGGACCAAAGATGTGAACCGACACATGAACGCTGCAAATCCTGGAGTGAAATGTTTTAAAAAAGTTGAACTGGTCTTAACGACCTGTGCGTCCAGTAACGAGGCCAGAAGAAGAAATAGCTTCGATTGAAGGGGCCACAAGCCAAAAAGGTTTGGGGACCACAGCTGTAAAGTCTCATGTCTAAACTTCTCGTATTGCTCGTCCTCTCCACAGTTGCCAACTTTGACCCGGACACATTCAGCGTGATGCACTGTGAGTTCTGCAGCGCCGGATTCGACACCCGGGCCGGCCTGTCCAGCCACGCCCGGGCCCACCTCCGCGACTTTGGCATCACCAACTGGGATGTTACCATCTCGCCCATCCACATCCTGAGGGAGTTATTCTCCAGCAGGCCGGACCTTGTTATCCCCACCGCTCCCCCTCGGAGCCTCAGCTCACCACAGGAGGAGGAGGGTGAGGAGGAAGAGGAGGAGGAGGAGGATGATGAGGGGGAGGAGGGGGAAGGCGAGGGAATCACTCAGGTAAAGCTGGAGGGGGAGACAAGTGAACGGACGCTGAGTGCTGCCGTCTGTGATGCGCTGCCTTCAGCATCTCCTCAACACTGGAAGGAGGAGGAGGAGGACGGTGGAGAAGAGTGTGAGGGTAAGTTCTCATTATTGATCCATCCCTAAAAGTAGTAGTATGACAGGTGTGTTGCTGTTCTGTTGGTTGTAGCTCCTACCTGGTGGTCCTGTTAAGTGTTGGCAGTTTGAACTTGGAACAGGGTGTAAAAACCTCTTAAATGATGCCACAGGGAGATAAAGGAGACTGTTACAAATACATAAAGCAGTGGTGTGTGAGCTGAGATGCTGTTTGAAGTGCACCTGTATGTTTTACTGTGAATAAAAACGGGACTGACTGACCTGGGTGACACCACAGTGCACTGTGTGAAGTGTTTGAATCAGGATGGTGGCTGTCGAGAAAATCAGCCCTAACACAGAGAGCCAGAGAGTGTGTGTGTGTGTGTGTGTGTGAGAGAGAGAGCGTGCGTGCGTGCGTGCGTGCATGCGTGAGTGAGTGAGTGAGTGAGTGAGTGTGTGTGTGCGTGTGTGTATGTGTGTGTTGTAGAGAGTGAGAGAGTCACTGATGCCGGTGGTTGATGTGGCACTCGGTGCATTTATCCCAACCTCCGCCTCCACTCGATTGGTCACGCCTTAGCTTAGCGGTGCATATGGGGGCAAAATGGCTGCTTCCACCTCCCCGCAGACCCAAACAATAGCGGAAAAACTGTCTGGCTTCAGCTGCCGGGAGTCCGATGCACTGCGGTTGCGGACCGGTGAGTACCGCGCGCTGTAATTCCTGTGCACCGCGTGCCCCTCGGATCACACGGCGGCGTTTTCCACTGCGCGTGTCTCGCGCCGCATCTTCTGTCACATTGTAGCCAGACAACAGCCATTATAAAAAAAAAAAAAAACTCTTTATCATGTGAGACCACGTAAAGAAAAGCAGTGTCGCGCACAGCCATGCAGGTAGCCCATGACATGCATGTCAAAAGCTCATAAAGCTGGTCATTGTTATTGTTTCGGGTCTTCACGTCTCGCACGCGCGGTTTAAATCGTGGTGATTTTTGGCTGTTGTGATATTGTTGTTACAGTTTGTGTGTTTTCTTGATGTCTGAGAGGTTTTTTTTTTTTTTTTTTTTTTTTTTTTTTTTTATTGTGCACGTCTGGGATGACGTCCAGAATTTCCAATGCTGCAGGATCTCTAAAATTACCTACAGTTGCCCAATCCTCGCCATTTTACTTTGCTTTGATTTTTGATAGAGGACACGCTGTGCTTTCAAGTGCATGCATTTGTGCACGTTTTTTTAAACAATAAACTAAGAGTTGGATGGCTCCGGAAAACGTGGGAACTTTGTGGACTGAAAGCGGTCGTAGTCAGTAATCTTATTGCAACTTATCCGGATCAACGAAGTATAATCGAAGTATCACTTTTACTTGGAAGTATCGGGGGGGGGGGGGGGGGGGTTGCTCAGTGTTTCTCTGCCTGCATGGATTCAAAGTCAAGTTAGCGGTTTGCCACTTTGTTATGTTTTATAAATACTCAGCTGATGATTTAGTATTGTCTTCATTATAATAGCTGGTGTTATAACGCTGCGCTCCGAGGTGTCACATCGCCGCTCTTTTACAGTCAAGAGATGAACTGACAAGCGCAGAGCCGCCCACCAGACAAAAAGCATTGTCTGTCTCCACGTCTCTTTTGATTTACCGATTTGTCGCAGAAAATGGCACTTTTGTCCCAGGAATGCCTGACTGCGGGGAACCAGGACTGCCATGTTTGTTTCACACAGTAGTGCAATTAGTACTTTTGTGACAGGGTTTCATCACTTGCATTGTTTTCATGTGCATTTCCTCACAGGAGAGGTTATAATGCGCTGTTATTGCAAGGACTGAGAAATCATAAGCAATGAGCTCAGGAGACTGAGTTAATTTTTCTGCTCTCAGCCTGCGTCTTTTATTTTATTCTCAAGGCGCTCAGAAATACACTGATGTGCTTTAACAGGCTGAGACAGAAATTAAATCTAGTCGTGAGACACATTCCTCAGACACCATCATTTATTTTAAGGTGATTTATTATCACACTCACTTAATTGTCCTAATTAACATGGCAGTCCTACACTTATATATCTACACTTTTTTTTATATATATATATATATATATATATATATATATATATATATATGGATACTGTGTTTTATGTTTTAGGGGATGAGGAGGAAGCAGCTGACGAAGAGGATGAGGAGGAGCTGCAGCTTCCAGCTCTGGACAGTCTGAGCTCAAGCCCCAGGAAAACAGGGCTGTGCAGCGCGGACACGGACAGCCTCTCTCCCAGGGAGGATGCAGACACCAAGGGTGAGAGAGAGATATGGGAGCGCTGACCCCAGAGTGTTGACAAGGGATTGGATTTGCTACAGCAAAGCCCTCAGCAAAGCTGTCACTGGGGAAATTGTAAAACTGACCTTAGGTCAGCGTTGAGGCGTGGCGAAACTACACCAGAGAGGGTTGTCCCCTGGGAAATCCTGAGAGGTAGACAAATGTATCTAGGGGCTAATAAAAGCACCTCTAACACTGTGCCGGTGTTGCTGCAGACTGGGTGAAGATGTAGACAGGAAGGGTGAGTGAGGTGACACTTCCTCTGGGATATCTGTGGCCTCTAAAGAACCTCAGCCACCTGCTGTTGTTCTGCAAACTTTGTGTTAATGCTGCACTTGGAGTGTCAACGGTTACCCTTATTTTGAAATATTTCTAAAAAATGTATAAGATGACAATTTTCTCAAGTGTCTCATCAGCTGCTCTTGCTTCTTTCGCAGTCCACAACTTAAAGTGCGAGGTGTGTGGAGCTCAGTTTGAGACCAGACGGGGGCTCTCCAGCCACGCCCGCTCTCACTTGCGCCAGCTGGGCATCAGCGTCTCGGAGAGCAGCGGGGCGCCCATCGACCTCCTCTACCAAATTGCCAAGGAGCGCAACATAGACAGCCAAATAAGCTCATCTCTTCTGGAGCCCCTTTCAGCCAAGAACTCCTCCCCTCCTGCTCCTCAGAAAGATGAGGATTTAGAAGACATGGACTCAGACGAGAAACCGATCCCTCTCTCCATCCTTGCCAAAGCGGCGAAAGCGGTGGCACCCTCTTCCTCCTCCACACCCACACCTTCTCCTGGTGCCTCTCCAGCGCCGCCTCATTCTGGCTCCCCTTCCTCAGTAGTGAGGAAAGCCCCCATTTCCTCTCTGCTGCCAGTGTCTTCCCCGTTGCGGTCCCCGGAGCACAAGGCCGGGGGAATGAAAAGCTTAACCTCTAACCTCTCTGCCCCGGTCACCCTCACAGCAGCCAAACCCCTCTGGGCGCCACAGGAAAACGATGCTCCTCTCAACCTCAGTAAGTGTCACCGCACTCACCGGAGTTCGTCTCTGATAACACTGTAAAAAGCCTCACTGTTTATTGTTCTTATGAGTCTCAGTGTAGTTATTTCTTCTTCATGTGCAGCGCTGGAGGTGGACCCCACCAAGGACATTGTTTGTCAGCTGTGTGGCGCCTGGTTTGAGACGCGGAAAGGCTTGTCCAGCCACGCTCGAGCCCACCTGCGGCACTTTGGGGTGGAGTACTCTGAATCCAAGGGCTCTCCCATCGACCTCCTGAACCAGCTCATCGACACCGACGACTTCAAGCACAAAGCCAGCGCGCTGCAGCTTGACGGCCACGCCGAACCGCGGGGCCTCGCCACCACGCTCTCCTCCCCGAAGCAGTCCCTGCTGAGCCTCTCCTCCTCTTCCCCTTCATCCCTCCTCTACAAGGTGACCACAGCTGGAGGTGGGTCGACGTCCAAAGCTACCTCTTCCTCGTCTCTACTTGGCCCGCCTGCCAAGCGTCTCAAGTCCTCCTCCATGCAGGTCTTCCGGCTGAGTAGTGGGGAGCTCATGGCCCTTCCTCACAGTAAGTGCCGCCTGTTGTATACAGTGGTAACCCCTTCACATAAAGTGCGCCTTAGCTGTAATAATCACAAATGTTGGATGAGGTTTAATACTTTTTCATCAAACTCTTAGGTGAACCTCCAAAGGAAATAGGCTGTGAGTTCTGCGGGGAATATTTTGAGAATCGCAAAGGGCTCTCCAGCCATGCCCGCTCCCACCTGCGCCAGATGGGCATCACCGAATGGTCTGTCAATGGCTCTCCGATCGACACCCTGAGGGAGATCATCACAAGACGGGGCCTGCCCTGCGCCCTTCCTCTAAAACCTCTCAAGACTCCGCCTCCGTCCTCTCCAGGACCTCCTCGTTCCCCTCTGTCAACCTCCTCCTCTCCTTCAGCCACCCTCCTCAGTCGCCTACCCTTCGCCTTCGCACGCCCCTCCAGCCCTCCTCAGCCCGCCGTATCTAAATCGAGCTCGGCTCAACCGACGTCCTCCAGCGGGTTAATCCTCAAGCTGAAGCCTGAGCCGGTGCAGCTGGAGGTCACCACGCCCGGGGCAGTGGGGAGATCCGGCGGCCTCTCTACTGAACCTCTCGGCTGTAGCTGGAGCAGCTCTGACAATGTGTTCCCCCTCAACCTGGGTAACGTAAACCCTGAGTTTTGTCTGCAGGGCTTATTTAACAGTTTAACATTCTGGGAAATACACTTATTTACTCTCTTGCTTAGGAGTGAGTGGTGAAGAACGCCCGTGTCATCGTGTCTGTGTGTTAAATCTGTTTACATTCTCCCTCTGGTCCTTCCTCAGCCATGGCCCATGAAGTGGAGCCAACGAGGGATATCCGCTGTGAGTTCTGCGGGGAATATTTCGAGAACCGTAAAGGCCTCTCCAGCCACGCCCGCTCCCACCTGCGCCAGATGGGCATCACAGAGTGGTCCGTCAACGGCTCGCCCATCGACACCCTGAGGGAGGTCATGCACAAGAGAGGGGTGGGCGCCTCCTCTCACTCGGACCAGGGAGTGAAGAAGGAGTCGAGCCAGGGAGCCAACAGTCCCCGATGGGAGAACGCGGCGGGCGCCGGCGCTTCGGAGGGTTTGGGCGTCTCAGGCTACCAGTCGTCCAAATTCCGTAAATCCCCTCTCGGTTTGCTGCAGTCAGGGTCGAGGCTCCATAAGCAGGGCCTGGGGTCCCTGGGCCCGTCTGCTACCCAACCTGCAGGGAAGCTTTTCAGGATGTCCCCACTGGGGAAAAGGCCTCTGTCGGAGGAGGCCCAGTCCGTGGAGACTTCCCACTCACCACCACATCAGCTTAAGACTTTCTCGCCTCTGCCACATGATTTCTCCTACAAGAGGAAAACCTCCCCAGACAAGCACGGACACCAGGTGAGTCATTGTTAGCTTTTTTGTTTTTTCTACTTCCCCCCCCAAGTCTTAGCACTGATCATCTTTCTCCTTGCACTTTCTTTCTTTCTTTCTCCTGTGTGTTGTTTTATTTATTTATTTTTTTTCTAGATCCCAGCTGCGAGCTGTGTGGGTTCTACTTTGAGAACCGTAAGGCTCTGGCCAGCCACGCTCGAGCCCACCTGAGGCAGTTTGGTGTGACTGAGTGGTGTGTAAATGGATCCCCTATCGAGACGCTTAGCGCTTGGATGCGGAGCAGGCCGCAGAAGGTGTTGGAGATGCACCGCAGCTACATGCAGGGGAGCCGCTCCACCCTCAAGAAGGTGAGGACAATGCAGTCAGTCAGTCGGTAATTCATTTTAGTGTAATAACTCAGGTCAATGCAGGTGTTGTTTTAGAATAGAAAAAGCTCTCAGGCTTCACTTGGATTTATCTCTGGCCTCTGACACTCCAGCAAAATCTACTGTTGTGAGTATGAATGTTGTTTTTCTTCTCACAGAAAAAATAAAAATAAAAAAAATGCACCATATCAGTGGAAGAACTTGTGCCTCCCACAAAGCCGAGCAGCTATACAATAAAAGATCGTAACCCACTGTGCTACTTTTCTGACACACTCACTTTTCCTCGCGGTGTGTCTTTTGAATAGGCGTCATGTTCGGAGATCTAACACGCCTCAGCTGGTGGCTCGACAGACATTTTGTGTCTTGGAAAGCTTCAGACGTGTTGTCTAACAGCTTTGAGCCTTACTGTAGATCCTGTGTCTTTACACCCAGCAAAAATCACTGTGGGGACAGATGCCAGAACAACTCGGCTATTGACTTGATTGTTGCCATAGTAACCAGGGTGCCTGGCAGCTTAT